>NC_087121.1:7225641-7340924 GCF_030705265.1 Helicoverpa armigera
TGTCCTTACACGAATATGTGCATTGTATAGGTTGTATTTACGGTGTCATTCTTTTACCGAACACGAAAATGAAATCTCAAAAACTAGACGGACATACTTTCTACAAAGCTTTTCAAACTAAAATCTAACCCCTATTTTGTAAAACTAGCCCATCCATTATAATAGTTTCATAACTTTTACACAAATAGTCGTAGCCGCAAAGCCTTAGCATTAAACAGACAGTTTAGGTTTCTAAATTCTTATTTTAGCTATTTAACTCCGACGATGCCTAACATCAAACTTTGTTCTAGGGCGTAAAAAATAGTTGCGATAGAATCGTTTAAAGGCACGTAAAAACCACAATAGTGCTTAAGTAAAGCTGGCTCACTGGCACATTGCCAAGAAGCATATACTAACCCGTTTCGCTTGATTCCTACAACTTGTGAAAGATAAGCGACTGATACGATTTATGTCTTTCTTTTATTCCTATAATTTCTGTTGAAAGTTCACATTGTTAGCATGTTTGCAAAGTAAGTTGGTGATAAAATTCAATTTCTATAATTGTAAATGGAATTTATGGAATAAGTCTCGAAATACATCTGCCAATATTGGTTATAATTAATGTGGCTTCAGAGAAACAAAGTAAGGGTTGTAAGCGGTGACTATTTTTGTGCCTTCAGTTATTGTGGTGTTAAATTTATCTATTTCTTGTAGGAACTGTGCTATCCAAAATCAGAAATAAATGCTGTTGGAATGGTCTTATCTTAAATACAAGATAATCTAAATACAAGTCTGCATTGCTGCAATCTTGTTTGCCGTGAAATTAGCATTAAACAATTAGTACATACAGTGCTCATTTATTGCCTCAAGATTATGTAATCGTCAACATTGTTTGATGATGCAGATGTCTTTGATAAAGCATTGCAGTTTTAAAATACAATAAAGTTCTTTTACAACACAATGTATAACCACAATGCTGTGGTTTGTGTTCTGTTCATACCAGATTTGTTTGTACGTATATGTTGCTTTGACATTAATTCCTATTTAATCATAACAACCGTTATGTCGAAACAAAAACAATATATTCGTAAACAATAAGCAAACAGATATCAATACATGTATTATAATTGTCGTTCCACACAATATTGCAGCTTCTGTAATCAATTACAAGCTTACACTGTCTACCTACGTATGCGGGAGTACAAATCATGAAATTAATTATGAATGAATCTAGTCATGATGTCGGGGGAATTCCTCGTAATTACATGTCTACGGAATAATCAATTAACATTTTCTTTTTCGGTAATAATATAATACTTAAAGGTAATATGTAGGTAGTAAGTAGCTTCTCCCACGAGAAGGACAGAATATGCCTACAGAAACTTGTTTATGTTTATAAGTAATTAGGTACAGACTATAAAATTTCCTATAATGACTAGAAAAATAGCACTTTTACGGCACACCGAAAATTTTCTTGGTAATTATTTACAGCAGTAGACTTATTTACATCAAATTATGATTTCCAAGACGTATCCATTTTGGTTAGACATTTCGTAATGAAACACTGGCTTTGCTAATTTATTTTAACATAGTAAACTAATTAGTAGAAAGAAACAGGCATTTCATTTCAAAAGCAGGTTCTCGAAATTGTCTGTAGTCTGCGACAAAGTTTCTTTGTTTCTCTAATTAGTTTCATAGTTATTTTACTTATTAGTTCTAGCTTGCGGCTATGACTAATGTAGGGAGTCGCTGTTTGTAAAATCATAACAAGTTAAAACGTATCTAGTACATACTTATTAGATATTAAGCCCTTTATCTAGTTCTTATTATTTATAATAAGCTCTAACATTCCATCACAGTTCTACGAAATCTGTCGACTTAGCATTATTTTTGAGGCTTCCAACAGCCTACTAATTGTGTTCAATTTTTCTTTGAAGAAAGATTTTCTTAGAATCGAGGTCTTTTCATTTGTTTTGTTTACATGTACGTATAATCTCGTGGTAAGAATAAAACGTCCCTTTATTACAAGCCAGATGGTAAGTGCCTATTATTTTCGCTGGTATCAATAGCATTGATTCACACCTCTCATCATCTCCAATCTACTATAATAAAGGCGTATAACTCACTCGTCAAAAAGGTGCCAAGAACTGAAGCTTGTAATTTACCCGAGAACGTATCGCCGTCATCAAGAAGCGAATTTGTTTAAGACAAATTTATATTCCTCATTTACCGACCGAGCGTTCACCGCGCCGCGATTTCACTCATAATTCGATATCAAATCAAACGCGATTCGCTTTCAAGAGTTTATTACGAATGCGTTTAATGTTTATCATATTTTAGAATTTCATTAGCGACATCATATTTTTAATGTGAATATAAATACGTTATTACCAATACTTTCAGTGGCATCATTTAAATTCGGTTGTACGTGACCACAATTTTTCGCACTTAAGTAAGTAAAGGTACTTTTTCATAAACGAGTTTCACACTTTTTTATGCTAAAAACAAAGATACAAGTGAGACACCGCGTTTCTTATCCATCTGGGTAGATAAGTATTGCCTTCAAAACTAAACTATGGCAAACGCAAGGTAAGTATGGATAACCTAATTAGGTTACGTAGTTCGCAACAATTCAGACATACTCGTAGATATTTTAAATTCCCTGTTTAAAATGTAAGTCTTAGATAATGGAACTAAACCTATAAGCTGTCCCAATTTATGTAGGAGTAGTTATACTAGACTTGGCGTGTTTCGTGTACGACGAACAACGCAAAGCTTGTTTAGTTCAGACACGCTTATAGTTATACCTTTACTAGCTAGATAATGTTTACCAAACCTACGGCTTTTTCAACTAACCTCCTTTAAAAACTTGTATAGGATTTTCATCTAATACAGCATGTTCTATATTTATAATGTAATTCTTTGAACGGCACGAACGCTACTGTTTCTCATGAGTATTGAAGGTGAATCGTAGGTGGATTGTGGGAAGAAGGGCGTAAGTTACTAATATTTTTATTTCGATTTAATATAGCGTGATTTTTTAAGAAATTCTTGTGATAGGTATATCGTTATAAATACCTGGGGAATCACGATAATTTCAGTATATTGACTCATCGTTTATTTGGTTTTAAGAGAAATCTAGTGTGGGTTGTGGACAAAGGTTATATTTTCGTAAGTATAGACTGAACAACTCATGAGTTAGACAGACTAGCATAGTAATAACACGATATATTTTAATTATGATATAAAATAATAACCTTCAATATTTTTTGTAGAATAATGAGAACTAAAATTAAGTTTTAAAATGATTTTGCCATAATTACTTTTCTGTAAAATATCTAGTTACATTACAAGGCTATCGCTCAGTAGTCTTACTATTAAATTCTAGTCTAAGCATCTAAATGGGACACCGCTAGTCGCGCTAGTATCTAGATTCATGAGTCATTAAGTAGCTAGATGCGGCAGCTTCGAACAAAGTTGATTCTTCTTTAACTGTACCGGCTGCCAATTAAGTTTATTTAGTAGACGTTGCAATGAAAAATGCAAGAATACGTAAATACTAGATACGTAAATAAAATAGGTAGTTCATACATCACGTTCTTATTTCACTGAATGTGTCAACTGACGTGTTTGCGTTCGCTGTTTTTGATGGCGCGAGCGAGTCCGGTTTACACAAAATGCACCTATCTTTATAAATCGGTAGCAATTTTTTATCATAAGCATTCCATTTTTGTATCAACTGTTTATTCTATCGTTTTGTTAAAATACCGTGGTTTTATAATACGATATTTTAGATGCTTGAAAAATTGCCTGGAACAAAATGTACTCCTAATTTTTCTGTCCGGATTTCGTATCTAAATACCGGGAAAAAGGATAATGTCGGACGTCCGACAACCATTGTGCACTGTGAGGAGAATACGTAAAAAATCGAGAGGAGCACAATCACATAGTTTAATCGTCCCCAACCTCGCTCACTGCGCCGTCTAAGAAATAAGAGGTTCACTTGAAATGAGCAAGCGATTTATTTGCCACTGCGGGCGTTCGCACTGATAAATATGACCAATAAAGGAAAACAAAATGTCCACAAGAGAAATTATTGCGGTGCCCGTAATTTACCTCTTCGTTCATTTTGTTTACATTTTTCGTTTCTTTGAATAAAAATATAATTTGATGCGACAGGATGGTCAATTACTTTCGTTGATTATTTCTTTGATCTTCTAAGTTATAAGCACATCAGCATAATGAGAGTGCGTTCGAGGGCAAAAATAGTGTATACGAGCAACGTTAACTGTAGTTTAAAACTCTTTTTTCTTTTTACAATAATAACCCCGAGGTGTTCGGTTAGCTCAACCAAAATAATCGAATTTTCCACTCAAATTTTCGCGACTCGGCTGAAAAATTTGTAAATATAAATATTGAATACAGCTGGAGGCAGTTTTCGCAAAAAATTAGGTCGGTTAACGAATTCCTATTATAATGGCGAGTTACACCTAATCCTGGTATTGTTATTTGTTATTCTTTACGCACGTGCGAATTCAAAATAAGGAGATTTATTTCCCAAATAACTGTTGACTTTGGTGGTTTCGGTTGAGAAACGTAAACAAAATGTTTACAGTAAAATAGCTGTGCTTCGTTAACTGGAACGAAATGTTCGGTCAGGAAGTCAATAATCAACGATAAATAAACGATATTTATTGTAAGGTAAGTAATTTGGAGCGCTTTCAAATTGCTGAACACAAAAAATAAGGTTGGTTAGACTTAAACGATGTTGCGAAGCGGTAAAATAGGTACTTGTGGATATTATACAATATTTTGATAAATGTGGCTTGGTTTTAGACTACTTGAATGTGAGATAAATGATTATGTACGTTTTGTATTTCTAACAAGATAACTGATGTGTCACGAACTAGCATTTGTTTTGTAACCAAAAACAAAATTGAGTCAAAAAAACCGTTGAATGTATTCGTTTCTTCAGTAAAGCTTTGGTTTCTAGGAAAGCGGTGCCGTCATATAGCGGCCGTAATACAGCGGTGAATAACGTCACCAGAACGTTGTCTATGTAAACAAAATGGGCGGTTTCCTAGAGAGCGGTAACTGACAACGTAACTTCAAAAAGCGGTGCCGCCATTTGCATGACGGCCGTCTTGACGGTGTCAGATAGTTTGGTGAACGTTTTATTGAAAGCTTTTTTAATACGTATTTGTGTTTTTTTTCGGAACAACGTCAAAAATTAGTTACAACTCTTGGAGCAGCAAGGACGACGAAATTTTAATAGATTTCGTTCGTAACCACGAAGCAATATATAATATAAAAAGTAAAGATTATAGAAAAAGTCAACTAAAACAGAAATTGGTGTCGTGAAATTTGAGAAATATTAAGTTTTATTTAAATAAAAGGTTAGTAAGTATGATACAACTAACAAAAAGTTTATGACGGTGTGTTAAAACGGCCGTGGAACTTTCCACATATCATCACCGTAAAGACGACCGATTTAAGAATTTAAGATTTTGAAGAGATCGATTTGCGTTCGTAATATGGCGGCCGCTATATGACGGCACCGCTTTCCTAGGAGACCCAAGCTTTAGAAAATAAAACAATACGAAAAACATAAATAACAAAATACAGTCTCCGTTACAAACTGCATAGCAAGCATTCAATAAAATATTGCAGCAATATCTAGGCAAAGGTGCTGAGGCATTCATCTTATGCGACGCTCGATGAGTGTATTTTGGCAGATGTAACATAAAATATAGTTCATGAATAATGTGACACGGTTGCCGGCGCGCGAGGCGGAGACTGGGCCTTCTACTCGTAAATATTCAGGGTCCGACTACCGGCGCTCCACAATACATCAAAGTCTCGTCGTCTCATACAGTACTCACCTAACATACCGCCATGTTTAACTTTGCGACGGCCGCCACTACAAAACAAATGAAAACGTTAAACAAACACCCAACGGAAATTAAATAAGAACAGGCAATTGTGTGAGATTTTGCGACATTTATAAGTTGAGAATGATCTCGGTCGGATTCGGCACTCATCCTAAATGACTGCTAGTTTACTTAATAACGCACATTTCGCCATAATATGAGGACTGCCATGAGCTCAATGTTGTTTATATTTATATTTAAGTTACTCTTTGATATTGCAATTAATGTGTGTTTTATTTTTTGTCATGAAGAATGTATACTTCAGTTCAAAGGGACTCTTACATATTCTTTTGTAACTTTCAACAAAGGCAAAAGACCCTTTATCAATATTTGTAGAGATTCACATTATACAGTTGTGTTTATCTTAAGTAAGCCATTATAGCGTAGTATCTTATAAACTTTTCGTGGCACGAAGCAATATTCGTTGAGGAAGGTTAAGCCCAATGTTTTCAGGGTCAAGAGCGGAATACGTGAACGGAAAGAAAGGGAACGATTCCTTTCCGTTTTGAAGAAAACCTTTCTAAAATGGATGTGACAAAAATAACCGCTGTCTTTGAGGATGCCGAATACAGTATACCTACTGAAAATTCATATGATGACAAATCGATGGATTTTACGGTAGTAAAACAAAACATGATTATGTTATAATAAGTTCTTTGACACGGGTTACAATATCGTGAAGTATACTAATATCTTTGTTTACATTACAGGCTTTGGGAATAATTACGAAGCTGTAATTAGTTCACGTATGCTTACACTAACAACACGTAGGTACCATAGACACAGCTGGGGCATTACTTGCATCACAAGCAGGATAAACGCAACACAGCCAATGTAAATAATAACATAATGTATTCGCATCCAGTTGACCGAGTGTGATCCCGAAAGCGTTCCGAGGTGATAACTTTCGGTGGATTCAATCAAATCAGTTAAATGTAGCTGTAAATTGGGCAGTTCCACTTGAGTGATATTGAGTAATGGTGGCCGCGTCGATATTGATGGCGAGACCGGGCGCGCGCCCTATCTCTTCGGTGACGTGTTAATTTGTCAAAACCCGACGTCATAAAGAAAAAGTTAGAAATTTCACACATGATGACTGGCGAGAGAAAGCATCCAATCGATTATCTATATAAAACTCATCATACCTGACACGTGAATTATGGCTAGAGCTCTGAAAATAATGTCTAAACTAGAACCGTAAGAGATTCTACTCGTAGGCAACAAAATCTGATTTTGTGTTCGCCTAAGTAGTCCAAAAGGTAAAGATAACAGGTCACGCGCGCACGTCTGCCGTTACCCTTAGCCTCTTACATTTTATTACGTCCCATTACCTGGGATTAAGTCGGCATGCATCGCGTGGATTCTGTTTCATGTCGCCAGCCCCGGCACTAATGTCATCTGCTACTCACAACCCCGCTCAAATGCTAATTTTAAAATATGAACTCTTGCGAACCAACGACGACAACGCCGACGCACATGTAACCTTGTGGAGTCACCAAGCCTGAAAGAATCCATTATTCTAATTAAATCTACGACTTCAAATGCTTTTATACGACTGCTCACTCTTGTTAAGACTTTTCTTTAATCAAATGTCGAGGTTTGTTACTCACAGTAGGCCCTTTGAGGAGTTGTAAAAGAGATGAAAAGATAAAGTTTAGTCGGGGCGCCGAGACCAAATGTGCACTAATTGCAGAGTAGACGAGTGAAGTATGTACACCTGGGAGTAGGTGCTTGAACCGGCTATGCGAGGCCGGTGATTTCATAATCAAGTACCAACTGTAATATAATTTCCCGGTCTGCGCTAATGAACGTGTATTTTGTTTCATCTGCCGTCAGTAGAACGTAAAACGCGCGTCATAAAATCAACATTTCATTTTGTCTGAGTACGCCCGGCCCGACTCGCTGGCTTCAGCTTAAAATTTGTGTCATTAATATTTTTCATTTCCGCTACTACATAAAAATGAGAAATCCTTGTCGGGGCTAATTATAGTCGAATTTAGAAATGTTACAAATATTTAGGTGGACTGAATAGCTTTTGCCTTTTTAGTGAGCAACGTTGAAGCGTGGGACGTGCGGAGGAGATATGTTTTATTTATTTTATTGTGTGTAGACAAGTGCGGAGCGGACGCGGGCGCCGCCTCGTTCCAGCGGGTTTTGTCAAAGAGTCTCCGAGATAAATCGCCGGCGTACGTGTTGCGGAGAGCTGTTCGATGTATCACGCTCACGTATCCAATAGAACCGGCACAGACACGTTGCGTGAGGCTATTTTCCCTTCTCTACAGCCTCATAAATTCTCTCCTTATAAATTAGATTAAAACACAATGGCCCAAGTAGGTCTACCTCGCAGTATTAACCTTGCCTACACCTTATGTGTCGAATAGTTACAAACTTTATTAAACTAACTCGATGGATGTGTATTAAATGTTTAAGACCCGTGCTTGTTTACTTAGGTATTGAAGCAGTATTTACACTTACATTGATGAATTTTACATGTTATATAACTTTGAAAGGTTTCGTAATTACTTAAGAAGTTTCAAAGACTAAGCTCTAGACAATATAATTTCTTAAAAGTTTTGGGATTACGTTGTTAGGACTTTTGATAACATATGTGGGTAAATATATAAAATTCGACATGAAGCATGTCGGTAGCTTATCTAAGCGCAAGTTGTAAAAGTAAACTGAGGGTTTGTTACTGCGGGGCTCTGCAGATAAGCGAGTACCTAAAGTGCATTGTTAAAATGATATACTCACATTATGTAGATTGTTTTGCAACATCTTCTTTCATACTCGTATAATATTATAGATACGAACCGTATTAGATGTGCTTTCATGCTGAAAAATGTAGTAAGCAAGGCAGCAAAGACGGCCTGATTCCTACGGTTGTTTCACTTAGCTTAACCTACATAATAATAGTGAAGACTGCATCATGTAGTCACATCGAGGCAAATACTAAACACAGGCCAATGTAACACAGAGCTTGAATACACACGTGTTAGTACGAGAACGCAGGTTACCGGGAAACTGCCACACGTTAATGTAACTCTCTTTGCAATCGTAGTGCACAAAGAGCTCCGTTAAGCCGGTGTTCAAACTTTATGTCTCACTACTGCCATCTTTAGACCCGACACGTGATTGCTCTTTACGATACTCGCTAATTACTCCGACCGAGCTCGAATTAGAACTACCTTCCTACCGAGCTCTGTTCGCAACCAACGATATGTTCCAAATAATGTAGTCAACTCACTTTCATAATTTATTAATGTTATAAAATTTTATAGCAACTTTCAAGACGGGTTGATGAGCAATCAAAATTCTAAGGTACTCGTAGTAATACCCTGCTTGAAATTTAGCCTATGCCCAGGTTTAAATTACAAATAAAGTGAAAATTAGGGAAATTGCCAGAACGTTACACTTTTATAGTACACGCGACCAACATTTCTAGGAAACTAATTTCTGCTCGTGGGCAAAACTCAAACAAAATAAATTGAAAAATTGCGGAATGAGTTTCTGTGTACGAAACAAGCGACAGATTAGATGTGTTTTTGTTTTTCAAATATTTAAGGAAAAACTTCAGTGGGTACCCAAACGTTTTCAATTATTCAAGAGACATTAGAATTTCAATTCAGCGAAGCGTTTTATTTTTATATTTTCTTATTATTATGAACAAGAAGGAAGCCATTAGCGTGTCGAGAGTTGAAATCGTCAGTTTTATTGCTCATTATTCGTGTTTATCATTTTTATTTTCAAGTGGTGCTTGTCTTCTGGGAGTACTAGAGGAGATTGAAATAATTTATGATATTATACGATGTTTATTTTTAAAGACTCGTGGGTTGCTTCAGTACTCATTAAGTATCTCCATTTTCCGGGTTTTATTTAAGTTTTAGACTGATGGCAATATTGCTATTAAAAACAATATTGTTATATGCCATTTCTGGACATAAATATACCTAATAATTTTTCTGTTGGTACACCAGTTTTTATGTTTTCTCTGGTGCAATATTTTCTTTGTCGCCAACAACTCCCATGGGAATGTAACCTACATATTCTTTACTTGGAAACGATCCTGCCCTAAAGCATAAACGATATTATTTTGTCTCGCATTGTTTCTGTTTCTTTCACTAAATATATTTGTATTTACTATAAATGCATGAAACTTTGAAATGAGAATTAATCATAATTTATAGTTTTGCGATTGCAATCAAAAGGGTACGCTATTCAAAGCTGCAACGAGAGCTTAAATGTCATCCGATGCGATATTGAGATAAATGATGAATGCTAATGAAGCTTACTATAATATTACTTCAAAGTAAATTGTAAGGTAATTCTACTGTATTAAATATCTAGATAAGCTGAATCAACGTTAAAGCAGATATTTGTATAAAGGAAAATTAGAAATCTCGTAAAATGTCAGGGATTGCGTCCAAACTAGTTTATTTAGTTATATTAAGTGGCAACATCGTAGTCGAGCGGTCGCTGCAAATACGATAAGTAAGCAAAGTTAGTCGAATAATCTCGCAATTAAGTCAAAGCTTACGTTCAACTTCACATTGAAGAAATAAGATGATTAGACACAATATTTTAACATGCCACGTAATCTTAGCGTTTACGAAAAGCCCTTTTTCATTGTATGAATTTGGATATTGACATTATATTATGTTCTTAAAGTAATACCTTGTACCTACATAATTACGTACTTAGTACTTCATTTTTAAAAGAACAACCTATTTGGTCGAAATATTCGTTAAATTACAGTTTAATCCACATGCACATTTTTTAATAGGAAGTATCATAAAAAGTTTTATCCGACCTTCACAGGAATAGTTTCTACCAGCACTATACATTTCTGCCGCTAAGCAGTATAGTGTCTGAATTGAAGGTCTGCGCGCCGGCAAAATTACAGGCACATAAGATATCCCAACTATGTCTCTAAGGCTGGTAGCACATCGGCGAACGCGGTATTGCAGGTGTTTATACAATGCGGAACACTACATCACAAGTTGTGTCTCAAGCTTTATATGTGTTTACGTATTCGATTCCTTTTTCGAAAAGTTTGTTGTAAGAAAATCTTTTGTCATCTGTTTATTTTCAGCCTTGCACACAAAGTCATGTTTTTCCCAATTGCGCCAAAAATGCATCAAAAAATTGCCGTACGTCCACTACAAATACGATTATAGATACCGTTCGCATATTATGCAATTGGACAGTCAAATATTAGTGGAACGTGATCATAATAATATTGAAATCGCCATTGGAATAGCATCGCTCTCTATCGTCGATGTTTTATTATGCCGGCATCGATGAAATTGCGCGGATTTATCGACCATTTTTGTTACTCCGTATATTTTTGGATCGTTTAGTCGGATATTTTTACTAGCCGCGCGTGATGAAAGTTTAAAATATTTTTATAATTAAAGGCGGGGAATGAAAACCTGCTTCTATGTTTTTATTAATGTATAAGTTTTGTTTTACACAATTTATGGAAAAGGAAAATTAAGAAAAAACCAGTACAACAATAAATATATGATGAGTAAGTGAGGTTATGTTTTCTGTCGGCTCTTAAAATAGATAGCTTCTTCCCCGGCGGGGTTGTAGGATACTCAGGGATCATATCAAGTAGATGGGCAGCAGTCACCTGTACATAACATTTTGCTATGACCTGGTTTCCTAAGATTTACGGGTCAATTTGTCAAATGCCTGTCGCGTGTTTCATCTTCTCGGAGTGAGGTCGCTAAACATAGTTAGCTAAATAGCGTTTGTGTAACAAGTTAAGATTTTAGCTTCAACTTACTCAAAATCCAATGAACTAAAGGAGAAAAAGGCTGAAGATTATCAAGAACCATTTATGTAAGAATAATATTAAATGAAGTTAAAGAAAACTCTGCGAAGTGAACTAAAAATTTATAGCAAAATCTTAATGGGTTTTTGAATCCAAGCTAGGTCCCACAGCACCAGGAAATCGCAAGCAGTGAAGCGGACGACGACCCATTCTGGCTATCTTCTTCATGCCAAAAGCAATACCATATGTTAGTGTTTGCGAAACAACCTGTATAAACGCAAACTTTGAAACTAATATCCAGCTTTATGTGGTTGTAACTGTCCATGTAGTCATTTCGCTCCACAAAGATAAACTGCAAACATTTTAACAAGTTTGAGGTACCTGACAGGACGGCTAAAAAGATAAATAATTTCGAAATAAAAGGAACATTTTGCAACTTATTCCAGTTATTTATTAAATAAGTCGGTCTTGTATTCGACGTTTCTTCGTTCCTGCCGATCTTTCTTCCTTATATTTTATTATTTGACTTGCTCTTGGATATAAATAGAATGCTCCAAACTTTGAAGGCTTTACGAGTGTTCATTGAGAAGGTATTATTTAGACTGGAGTTGTATCTACTCCTTATCTGAAGATTATGATCCAAGACATTTGTGATTTGACGTGAAAAAATAAAATGTATAATGGTTTGGAAGAAAATTGAATCCATGCTAGGACTATCGTGTTTCTTTTTTAGTGAACTTTTTCACGTCAAATGATGGTAAATGGAAAAAAGAGTTACACAAAAAAACCTGCGCAATTTTCAGAATAATTATTTAAAAATGACTTTTGATCCTAATAGAATCAGAATGCTGACCGTATAATTATAATTAATTTATGGCCGATTTAAAACTTTTATCATCATTGAGTTAATTGTCCCTTTTCTTCTTCTTTAATTAATGTAACCAGTTGCTTCACTCGCACAGACTCGTAAAACTTGCTCCGGTTGAATGTTTTAAATTCCCTGATTTATGAACTGTACTTTTATATGAATCACCTACATACAATGCATTGTTTTCAAGGCCAAATTATTTTGTTCATATTCGAGTGCTCTTGAAAACGACCCTGTCTTATGAAAGCTAATTTATTGTTTGAAGCTGTCTCAATATTTTATTTTGTAATGTCTCATTATTTTCATATTTTATATAAAACGTAGCCTCAAGCGAAATCTTCTGAATGACAAAACATTTTGACATTCGCTGTTAAATGAAATACGTTGCCATTTATCATAAGATAAAACCAAAAACATAATAGGATTCTCTCTTGTCCGTCCGTATGTTTCTTTTTTATTTATATAGGAGATTTACAGCACGAATCAAACAAAAAATTGGGAAAGACGTAAGCCGTTTCAGGGTCGCTGGTGGAACGCACGAGAAACATAAACCTTTTGGTAAACTTTGTCTGGAATATTTTTGTTTGTATTATTTTGCGTGTGTATGTACATAGGTTTGGTTTGAGGAAAATATAGCCTCCAATATGTCTGTTACATTGCTACCGATTGTTAACTTACACCGAATTTCAGACAGATCTGAATATTTATTTCTATAAAAATACCAACCTGCGTAACCTGTTGTCACGAACATGCCTGTTATTTTGGTAAGAGAGGCAAGTTATTGCCTACATAACAAAAAATCTATTATATAAAGAGAATCCGTTATGTAAACAACAGGTATGTAGTTGTGCGTGAAGTCCGTCATCGTCCGCTAAAGGTAACCCATTCGAAACAGGCTGGCTAAAGACTTGGTCAATACGTCAATAGCACATAGTGTGGAAATGAATGGCGCAGTTTACGAGCCATGCGACAGTCACATGTTTCGTAAGGATACCTTAAGATTGTGGATAGTATGATTGAGTATCGCAACAGGACAGCAGCAAACATTATACACGGATACATTTCCTCATACATTCCACTATTTACCACCTAAACGCGTCGTGTTTCGGAAACTTTCCATGCATCTTTCACATTGTGCCATTTTATATGGAATATGAAGCGAAATATAAAAGTGCACTGCAAATGGAAGTAAGGATTGGCGCACAGTCTGTTAGAGCGACGTGAACGCGTGTCACTAGAGTCATATCATGAACATGTGTTATCACTTGAAATACCTACATTATCCATGTTTGCATAGGGAACTAGCGGTCTCCCAACGGCTTCACCCGCGTCCTGAGCAAAAGGAAAGCTTCATGCTCACAATAATAAATTCTTTGGAGACAGGATTTAATTTTGTGTACATATGTCATTGCTATTATCAAGAATCTTAACATTCCTATCTCAAGAATACTGACATTTGCAAGATGAAAGCTGAGAACGGCGATGCAAAATAAACAGATCCTAGCGTTGGCTTGACACGGAGGTTGTCGCAATTTACCTTCAGCAGTACTGCAGCATAATATGCGTTCGCCTTAAACACTGCAAATGGAAGTTAATGTGAACGCGAGTTTTGTCGGAGGTAATAAATGTCAGGTGCATGTCCGTCGCCGTTGCGTCCGCATGCCTTGCCCTGAAGCTTTTTCTACCTCACATTAAAGAACATTTTTTACAGCCAGTGCCAGTAATGTATGTCTGGTGGAGTAAATACTTCTTGCTCAAGCACTTTCTGTCTTCAATTTGATGGTGCACTTGATAGCATAAGTTCTAGACGTTCATGATTAAATTAACATTCTAGATAGAGTAACGTGGTATAAAGTCAATGAATACAATTTTCTCTGAGTAACAACGCATTTGTAGTAATTGACAGAAAATTGCATCAATAAAAAGTACGCATAGATGGTGTTAGTTTCGCAATTTCAAAAAGATGTCTAAATACTTAAATTTCAAAATTCCAGCAGTCAAAGTACAATCCATTTTTAGAAGATAAATGCGAAGATAAGCCGGCTGTACTGATTAGTATACGGTGAACACGTATTACATAATATTGTTACAAGACGTTTACATTGGCGCGGTGCGTTTAAGACGCCATATACATCGGCGCGGCGCCGCGTGGCTTCCGCCGAGTCAAACACGCGGTTGTGGGGCTAATAGCACATTAGAGCAGCCATCTCGACGGCGCAGCTTTAAATATTAACGCCTCGGGCCCGCTTGCAAGCCCTCCCACTGAAAAAGCCTTTTTATTTGTGGATAACGAGATCGTGCACTGCTTCTACTTATAATGAAGTTTCTTATTTCCTGGTAATGAGTTTCATATAGTTATTTATCGCGCTGTTAAGTTGAGATAAAGGTGGTCAGCCAAGCTGCAGCGCGGGATTTTTCTATGGATTTATGGTTATGACGTCGTTATCTCGGAACACAGGTCTGGTATTGCAGCTATTTAATTAAAAATATACCTATAAGTACTGCTTTATTTTAAACAAGTTTGTCAGAGAGATTTATTTGATATACGCCGCGTACATGTTACGGAATGATGAGCGAATTTCGACTGTTTCCTTTCGTGTCGGTCGCGCCTCACGAACAGATGTGCACAACCTTCGCTATGAATATTTATGACTCGATATGTAAACGCCACTCAATAAAACGTTTAATTTTACGTTTTTCCAAACCGGAATTGTCATTTTCCTCTGGCTTTATTTTAATAAGCACAAACAGTAATATATAAAAAGGGGGTTGAGTATTTTTAATCTCGCGAAAAATTTTGTTTATAACTCTGCAGTACAAATAGCGATATTTTTTCCGAAGCTATAACGATCGTTATTAAAAACTTGTTCGCGATTCGTGATTTTAATTTTTCGACAAAACTTTCGCAATATTTCTCGCTGGAGGTCGCGGCAAAACGAAATTTGCATATTCAGCAGTAAAATTTACGTCACAAACAATGCCCTATTACGGTACAATGGAAATGTCTTTACATTGTTGCGGGCGGCGGGCGGCGGTCGAGCGGTCGGCCGGCGCGCGACGCGGTCGAGCCGCGCGTTTCACGGACTCAAAGGGCGACCGTCGGAGCTGATTTACGGCGAGGACCTGTGGCTGCTCGTGTTTAAATGAAAATTATACACGGGCCCGGCGCTATGGGGCGCGACCTTTCCCTCGTAAAGTAACTAATTTATGAACTCGTGATACTTCAGCGGGGCCGCCCGCGCCCGCTCTTGAAATTTTAAACACCTCCGCTGCTGTGCAACTGCTGAATTTTTGACGCAACGTTACACATCTTGACTTTTCACAGAATCAATGCTTTTACATGTGAAAACATCATACATCATAAGTGTAATTGCTACTGACACTTTACCCTCCTTTCTAATCTGAATCAAGGCATCGCTTTCCTTTGACATGTCATCTACAATCCCAATTTGATGGTACAGTGAAAATTTTTCAGCTTTTCCTAATCCTATAATGTATAAAGGTATTTCTAGAATCAAAACTTAATGTTAAATCACAAACGCTGGGTCAGTCAAACTCATTCCTACATTTAGAATTAAATTAGAAAGCTCGATAATTAACTAGATGGAAAATTAGATAAAACCACGATTCCACAAATTACACATTTGTTCACTAGCTGTATGTTGTTCAGCCACAGATAACATACGAATACAACCAGTACCTACTGTACAGTAGTAGTGTAAAGGGCTATTTGGATTATCAATCCGACTATGATCAATAATACATTAACTACATTAATAATTAGGAACATAGTTGAAAAGCCATTATGGCTTTACAAACAATTGTGATAGGAGTTTCGCACATTTCGTAATAAAAAGCCTTTGTTTACACGTATTACGCATGGGTAACCTTGCCGCGCGTTACCTCCCTGCGCCCGACCCAATCTGTCACTCCCCTCTCCAACCACAACAACAAATCGTTAGCGCCTAGTTAATTGTCAGTTTGTACTTCAGATTAAGCTAATTAACGTAACACCATGTATATCACATAAGTACCTAATAATATATGCGAAGGTACAAGCCATTATACAGCGCTAACCCGTATCCATATTGAGTGCGGCCCGGAATTTTGATTAAGCACAAACTAGATTATGTTAAGGGTAAATTGAGACCGTTTCTTAAACTACTATACAGTTAATAGTGTTTGCTTAAACTTGCTAGTTACTTATTTGCTCGCCGACATCGGCTGCGGAGTTATGACGGAAGTTTGCTTATGTGTACCTCTATGTAAGTTTCAGACTTAACTATGCAAATTACGATACAAATCTGCTTCGTAGTGCGCGCTTTTTGGAGAATTAAAGAGAAACTTTGTGCCTGTACTTAGTTGATAAAGGAAGGATATGAGAAGTTGTTTTTAATGAGTTTTTTAAGCAAACACAAAGTAACATTAAAAGCAAAACTTTTTATGAAAAAATATAATACACAGGTAACCCAAATTCATTAATTCTCACTTGAGACGTTTACATAAACAATTTATCTTCATAATACAACACATTTGTATCGCAAACACATAAAGGGGATTTAGAAAGTGCTATATCTCGATTTAAAACATTGAAGTAATAATAAAGTAGGGATGTAGACCAGTTATTGGCACTCACACACTACATCCCCTAAGATCTCTCGCGACACGTACGTCGCGCCACCTAATCTGTATCTTCGTTCACGGAGCATGAATGTTGTATCAAAGTTACAAATATATATTGACATTTTCAGTGGCCCGAGTTGTCTCTACAGAATTCACTAGTATTCGGCTGAAATGTTTTCAAATACTGCAGAGTGTTCGTATAAATATTTATGTCGGTGACTGTGTCATTTACATATTTTTGGGCCGATATGAAAGCCGTGTGAAGTGAAGTCGCCGACCAAATCATATAATGTTGGGTACCTGTAGGCGTCAAAAGCCTTTGAAGAAAGGAATTTAAAAACTGTTCATCTTTTGTATCTGAACAGTAGCTTTTTGCTGAGGCTTTTATTTTCTTAATATAATTTTATGAAAATAATCAAATTGTTGGTTGAGTGGAATACTGAAACGTCCTGATGAATTTCGTGGAAAAGATGGAATACACAAGGAAAAGTTTATAAAATTTTAAGTTCTTTGTTTGTATTACATTGACAGGAAAAAGGAAGTAAATAAATAAGACAATTTTGTATTATTTGTGTTTAAAAGACGGTGAGAAACTGGTTTAAATAACGGAAAATACACCTCAAACCTACGCAAACTACCTGTACTAAGTGTAGGCAACTGTAAGATCCTTCTGTGTTTAAATACCTCTCAACGGTAAGACTGCTCAACTGTCTCAGTAAATGTTTTACAAAAGCATTCTGCCGCCTTTCATGAAAATACAACGACAAATACGAAATACATAAGTGGTTTATAGATACAGTTGACTGACCATTGCACATTGACCGCATATTTCGTCAATAGGAAAAACAAATCACGGTATTAGCACACGAGCCTTGTTTATTTGGCCACTTATGGTCAACCTAGTAGTCAAAGGAAACAGTCATAGAAACATCCGACGATTTAAGCCAATGACATCAGCCAGCAACGTTCGAATAAATAGCAGTTCTAGACTCATATAAACAGTCGTTTATGTAATTATTCGTAGTCAAGAGCGCTATACAAGCGCAGATGTTCAGCCATTTGCGAGGACATGAAATATCGAACCTGTTAACTTTATCGTCAAGATTAAGCTATAAAACCCAGTGTTCATTAAGCTACACTCTCAGCAAGTCTAGTTTAGTGTAAATCAGCGCATCTATAAGGTGGTCGAGTGTCCGTAAACTGAATATTTATGGGAAGGCACTCTCAATGTACCTACTAAACGCGCTCGACACAAGCGTCACAACGATTTTGCATAATTTATGCACTAAAATATGCTGAAATTTATGAAAATAAGGTGGTTAAAGGACTGATATCAAAAGGTTGAAACGTATTTAAAACTTAATTAACGCGAAATGAATTCAAAACGCTTTTGTAGCTGACGTTAAGGTAGGAATAATGGAAATTTTCACTGACTAAACGAGGGGTTTAGCTGAAGAGAATACATACAAGTATTGCGGGGAAATTCAATTATAAGTAAAATATGAGTAAGTAAGTAGGTAGGTAAGTATAATCAGATCGGCATCAGACATTTTCATGACACGGCTGCAATTTGCAAAGCCGCTAAATCGTAATGGTGGTTATCCTCGGCGAGATGAGAATATCTCCAGTGGGCAGGCAACGCGCTCACCATTAAATCCTGACCGGCCCTCCCGCGGGCGCGCCCCCTCCGTCTAAATCCCCCGTAGCGGCGGCTCGGCGTCCTCCCGCCACGCTCATGCAAATTATTCACAAAGTACGCGTGTAAAGCGCCCCGCACGCCTAACTGGCCACCAGAGTACCCTCCTATATATACAAAATGTAAAACAAATGAAATGAGCTCCACTAAAAACTGGACCCAAAGCAAATACTTTTATTGTACTTACCGTCACTCTTGTTCCCTTTCAGAACGATTTGTCTCAAGCTGATGGGAGAAGTGTCAATTTTCTTTCCGTGTAAAACTTCTTGATCTTGTAACTTTAAGGCAGTAAACAATTTAAGCTTTAAAGCTAGCTTCCGGGAAAGATGGAACTTTTATTTTAATAATAAAAGTAGTACTTACGTACTATGCTTTAGCTATAGCGTAGGATATGGAATTGTTCTGTTCTAGAATTCTTTATACTGTGGATAAAGTGGGAGGCAGATTTAATTATCCAGTTTACGAAGAATTAATTGGTTTCTGTTTCTAAGAAAATTAAATGTGGGTGTAGCGTGTCTTGTATATCGTACGTAATGTTAACACGTGTGGCGCTTTAAAGGCCAACTGCAGAAAATTAAAATGTATGTGACACACAACCTTTAGAGAACTTTAATAAAACTTTAGTTACTTACTCAAAAGTAATCCTCTAAAGTACATATATTGTGTTGAACTTGCACCCACAATGATGACCCACTAACATGTCACACAGTGCTGACGACTAATATAAACACAAAAAGATACTAAATGTACCTTTTTTTTTTTTTTTTTTTTTTGTTGTCGCTGGGTAAAAAATGCTATTACCTACATGTTCAACAGATAAAACGAGGCTTAATTCTGTTATTCAAAAACACAATACAAATAAACTTTTTTAATCATCACACATCGCAGATTTAAATCTAAACCACAAAAGGATTTAATAAAGCTGTCTATACCAAAACAGGACAACAAAATGAGATATTAAATCAGGCATTTAACTAGCAGCACAATGCTCGCAATTCATAAAGAATATTTTATGAAAATTTTAATACTCGGCCATACATGCGACCTCCTCTCATAAATCAAGTACTTCCGGCGCCCTTTGAATTTCCGCGCGCCGATGATATACCGCGGCTGTGACAATGCCTGCCTTCGCCATTTATACACCAATATTCCTTTTGACAGTGAACGACACTAATTGAACGAGCCAAGCCGCTCAGCTTTCTTTTTTATTTGTTTAGAAACTGCGATACAAGTTTAAACATGTTTCTCATATGGCCACGGTTCAGTGATCTTTCAGCGACAAAGGTCACAGTAAGCATGTGTGCTTTCAAAGGTTAACCGACGATCATTAATGAACAAATATATTATGTACATTTCTGTGTGGTACTTAAAAATGTATAAACATTGTAGCAAGATTGTAGCGTCTACGAGAGCTACGATTCGTAGCCGCTGGCAATTTGCTACAAATAATGTAACCGCAAACCGCCTTTACATTTTTAAAGATAAATGTATTTTTATTTGATTTTATTTACATTTTGTTTTAAGAATTGGTTCTTAAGATTTACGGTAAGAGCTTACGAAAAGTATCGTTCTATTCAGTTTGCAGCTGTGTCGTGAAAATCATGCGACTTATGAATACACCGTTATGGTGCTCATTAACAAGTACTCGACGCAAGTCGTTAATATAAAGAAGCGTTTCATGGTAATCCGATGCCTATTATCCCGCGACACTTGTAAACATTATGGAAACGGGCTATTTCGCTTTAAGGATGTTTTTACTCAAATTCAGTGGCTATTTACACATCAAATATGGTTTTGCCAGTGGCTTTCAACGGTAATGAAGTAGTGGAATTCGCCTACGCGAGCCTAAATATCAGAGTTTAAATCTGGATTTCAAAACCGGTGACCTAATTTTAGAACAGAGGATGTGCTCAGAATTCACTACAAAATACTTTATTACAGATTTTTATGTTTATTATTCCAGACTAGCAACTACAGATATTTCAGGAGCATTACTTAAAATACAGGAAGATATAGTTGAGCATCATGTAGGCAGTTAGTAGGAGAGCCGCGTTCGACCGCCCGCTGCCGTACGCTCGGATATTCGTTCGGATCTCCCGCTTTTCCTACAGATGGGAGTGCAGATATATATTTCTGGTAGGTCGCGGCCGACGTGCCGGCACCGGCCGATATTTCGTGCTCCCTGGGCGACAATAATTTGTTGGTCCGTCGTGCCACGGTTCGTGTATTGCCGACGATTTATCTCCTTCAAGCGTACACTCTAATCGTACCCGATATGAACGATCGTCACTGCCGGTTTGGGATTTCGCGGTATAATGAAAATTACTGCTTTCCATATTTTATTTCAAACTGCTATTCAAAATTTTACACAAGCACAAAATGACAGAGTAAGTGTTTTTTCAGACGTTTTACGATATTCAGAGCAGATGCTTACAGACGTTTTACTGCCGCGAACGGAGAGAGAAGACGGTTACTGTCGGAGACTTTTTAAAGTTTCCTTCTATGCAATATTTTACGAACTGTATAAGCTTCGAAAATTTTACGACGTGACAATTTAAATTCGGCTTCACTTCTGCTATGATCCATATTTCTAATGCAGTGCGAAGTAAATCTGTGTTGGTGTCCCTGAGACCACGTTCAACCAATATTTGAGTACGCTCATGTTCGTAAAGCTATTTGGTTTACGACTATGGCGGGTACATCTGAACACAACTCGGATTTCGTATAAAAATAACGCATATTTTCACTGGCTTTTATATTTCAGTGTTATAAATTAATCATCGCAAAGTCAATGTGTTGTATAAATAAAGCTTAACTAAACTGATGGTCTGGTATTTATTGTAATTACATTGTATATTTGCACAGTGTTTAAATTAGTTTTTGAATAAACATCACAAGCAATTTAGCGTTGTTTATATCAGGCGGACTAACTTGGGTGTTTTCATTCGGCGGTTGAGTTTACAGTTCATTAGAAGCAATTTGGCACGAACAATATAAATCGATGTCTTATAGGTTGTTAAGGTAAACGGAGCACTTGTTTATGGTATTTTCGTACCAAAAGCGGCCAAATTAATAGTGAGAGAGTCCATTATCCTGCATTAAGCACTCAATGGGGCGAATGGGACATAATGGCGCGTCGCCGCCGACGTTGGCCCTTTTATGCCTCCTAATAAAAACGTCACTACTGCCCGATACACATTATCTGTTTTTTAATAAATCGCAAATATCACGTTCCTTTATGGCTTCGAAGTGTTTTCAAATGATATATTTACGTTGGCAGTCCTTTTGTATGGATCGGGTCTACGTGTGGCTCTTTGTCAACTAGGCTTTAGTGAATTTTTTGCATGAACGAGCAATTCGTTTTCAAGTACCTATTGTAATTTAAGATTAGTAGAATCAATAATAATCAATACTGTATTAAAGTTATTTATAGATATTTTTGCAATGTATACAAATCACATCCTACTATCAGGACGGAGAATGTATAGAAGACACGAGTTTGTTTGAGAGTTTTGTGAAAGTCACACTTGTGTTACTGTAGTAAGATCAAAGGCAAGAAGGGATAACTAATATTAGAGCTTAGTGTCAGCCACTCCATGGGTTAAGCTGCTTCTCAGCGGTGGCAACAGAGGTCATTTGTTATGCCCCGAAACATGTCGTGTCGATACTACGAATTGCTTGGTGAGATATTGCTTAGTAAATATGGGTTACTAGGTGTTAACCATTAGCTTTATTTGTTTCACTGTTATATGAGAATATGGAATTCTTCATTATCAATCATGTAAAAGAAAAAAAACGTCACAAAAGTCTGCGACCGATTAAAATGAATGAGTTTAATGAAGTAAGACTATCAGAGCAAATGAAGCTGATTTCTACTATTAATTTTGTGTTCAATAATTACGATTTAAGAGCGTGGATTTGCTGACTACTATGGATTGTAAAGCATCGTAACTTTATTATCTTACATATGACATTTTATCACACATAGCCACGAATTAATTGCAAATATTTTACATTAACTATTTATAGATCTACTCTTTTCTTTGGATCGTCAAAGAGGCTACACAATTTCGATAAAACTTACTGATAATCAGCAGTAATATTAAAAAATAACCCACAAGTTAGTCACGCGTAATTTACAATGTAATAACACTACCGATTTGAGCTAGCGCCTATCCGGGGCCCCATAAATATACGTACGTCAGGCTCGGCTGAGTGAGTTTGTGAGCTCTTTGAAGTGTAGATTAAGGTACTGTGTCACTAAACACCCCGACACTGAGGGTTAAGTGTATCTTGTTTTGTATGAAATATGCCGTTTGGACGACATTGTATTAACAGCTACTTTTGACTAAGAGGCGTTGCGAAATATTGTATTTTTTTTCGTGGGTATAAGATCCTATGTTGTGTTTTGTGTGTCAAAATGCTCCAGTTGATAAATGTAAGCTGCCGCACATTGCAAACTTTTAGCAGGTCAATAGTTTGTTTGAGCGAATAAATCAATATGGAGATGGATGGTAGAACGCATATTATAATGATGAGATATTTAGTAGGTACACATTAGACCGACCGAAAACTTTGATTGTATTCAAGATTTTTCTAAAAAAAGAAAGTGACAATAATCGCGTCGACTGTCGGTCAACTGTGAACTAAATGTAAAATAAAAAGTTTCGTCGTGGTTTTATTAAGAAGGTAAAAATGTGTGATAGAAAATTGAATTTCAAGTGTTGGGTAAACTTAGTTTGACTTATGTAAATTCTTGTTTTACTTCTCGTCAAAAGAATAAGTAATCATGCTTTCTTAAGTACTTGTAACTACTTTGGAAAACATTTGTGATTCAACTTTATTTAATTCAGTTGGTTATTTACGTTTTTTTATAGTAGATAGAACGATTTCCAATAAGAATGAACTGTCAATGTGATACATTATGTATTCTATTCCATATACTTAGAGCTAACACAAAGTGAAGGGAAACGTAGTGAGGAAACCCAGTGTTAATAATTAATTCGGAGCGTGTAGGCTGTGAAGTTGCGCTATTTGTTGCCTTAGCGCCAACTAACGACGCAATGTGGGTAGATTGAGGGCCACGCATTCACTACAATGACTGACAATCGGTTTAGGCTCAATTCGTCGTACGACCACCACTACTCGATAAAATATCCTCACAATAGAAACAATGTTCATTGAACTTAGGTTTATTCAAGTTTATTCCCCGTGACGGACCCTGCTATAGTTTCAGACAGTGATTTTGTGAATAGAGTAATATAAGTATCGTATTGTCTTCGTCTTCTATCCGACTTAATTAATCCAGTCTCTTGCAACGGTTTTCGTTGTTAATAAACGTCCATCTCTTCATCTAGAATATTACGTTTTCAATGCTTAATTATATCTTAGCTTTAGATGAATTTGGTATCTAAATATGACTAAGACTTTTGAATGAAATAAACTTTTCCATATTCTGCCATAAAATAAACTTTTAATTTTGTGAATTCTGCGCTTTTGTCAAACTTTAGTATGCAGCCAAGGCACTATTATAAACACAGAAATTCTGAAACTTATAATAATTGTAGCATGCAGTCACAACAACTTTACGACTAGAAATATACCGAGGTTTGGGTCTTTATTTTGAAAGAAATACAAGAAATATCCACTTGGTTTATACAAAATATCATTACGGTCCATTCTCAGGACAGCTATGAGGAAAACAAGCTAAGAAAATCGTGATATGAAATAGAATAGCGTGAGCTGATGAAGCCAGGGAAGAAATGCATCGCAAACAAAAAGTTGAAATCAAATAAACATTACGGAGCCAGATAAATAAACGCTACATTGAAATACTTGGAAAAGCTCATTAAACCTTTTATTTATTTAATCTCATAATGTTCACAAAGTTTCAGCGAATCATGTAAATAAGCTTTGATTTAGCTAATGTATGCAGCTATGGTAAGAGAATACATTTGGATCATAGTATTAAATAGGGAAGTGAATGCAAAACAGTGGACGGATATTAGATGTACTGATGATGTTGACAACTGCAGGTAAACATCCGTTTGTACGTTATTATTAGCGCGATTGCAAATATTGAGCCCAAATGCCTAGTTTTACTTTCCTATCGATTCGTCAGTAATATACAATATGTAACATTAAATACGCAAAACCTGCAAACATTTTGGCCATGGGTGACATTTTCCGAAGAATTTTGTTAAAATATTGTCCTTATCTATTAATAGGTCAAGAACTCTTCAAAAGAGTCACGTCATCGCAAGAAATGATCAGAATTATGAGTACCCGCAGAACTTAAACAGCTCTCAAAACCTTACATCGTTTTTAAACTTTTTTTTTCAAAGAATATGGTCAATTGAATAAAATACCTTTGGCATGTCTTTTCCGCATTAAGGCTGCCCGTCAATGCTGTCCGATAATCTAAAGCATGTCTGTATGAGAAAATAGAACACACTGATAGCACTAGTGCAACACACACATCCCAAAAATGCCAGTCAGAAAATTCTTGTAAGAACGTCCTACAATAAATTGGTCCAATTATCTGTCCTACAAAAGTCTGACGTGGGAAGCCTTAAAATTACACTCTCATATGGTATGGAGGATTTGCCTTAAACACATGACTTGCGTCTGTTAAATTTTGTAGTAAGACTTAAGACCAATATCATATGTAGTTTGAATGTATTTTGACACAGTTCTGCTTCCGACCTGTTGGTCTCGACCCTCAAACCTCTTCCAGTATAAAGTTGCAGTTTCTCTAGCCCCGTCGATTGTGTACCGACGCCTAGCCACCGCACGATCCGGAGATTTGAATATCATGCTGATGGATTAGTTTGCCGTTCAGATTACCGATGTCGGACCTTCTACGGTCAGTTGTCGACTTTACAATGAAAATTGGTTTACTTTTATGTGGTGTTAAGATCAGTTATGAATTGGTTTGTTGAAAAAGTAAGTTTATCTTATGCGAATAACCCGAATCATTTTGCTGAAATATTTTTTCAACATACCTATCTGTGCTAACCTAAATGTGAAGGGGTGTACTATATTATCATTATATATTTTGACTTCTTGTACAGAACAAAATAGAAACTTCTAAACATAGACATATCTTAACAAGTATGTGACCCTTATGGCGAGCGGGGTCACCTCAGATAGAGCGATAAGATAAATACAGTTCCCGCAATAGCAATGGCGGTCCGTGACTATATTCCGAGACACAGAAGTAGACGCATGTGACCCATACTGCCACACAACCATACTCGCGATAGGAAAAAGTTTGACATGTCAGTGCATTGAGTGCCTTCTCATTCATCAAAACGTTATCAACACGTAATTAATATGCATGGAACATGTTCGTAATATCCCCACAAAACAGAATGTCAAATTATTATTTATTAAGGATATTAATCCATTAAAATTATTCATCAACCCATCCCTTATTCTTCCTTCAACACACAGTAACAATATAAGACAGTAGAACAACACTTCTATAGCACTAAAAAGGGTGAGTTTGGCAATATGCCAATACAATGAGGTGATCTTTATGTTACGGTGCCTATATACCTTGAAACCCATGCCATAACAGACGAGAATGGCCTTAGTCCACGAAGTTATTGTATCCCTCGTGTGACGGCGTAAGATATACATTCAAGACGTGCGTTGTGTTGTTTTCTATTAAGGTTACATCACTACAAGTTAAATTGAAGTAGCTTTTGGTAATTTTTTTTTAATAAGTGAGCAATGCATGGTATATTATTTAATTATAAGCTTTTTTATGAAAATTCCATTCTTGTAGCTCTGACTGTGTTAAATTATTTGATGCAGGAAGTAAGCTTATACACCTGGCTACAAATTTAGTCAAAACGTACATACATAAAGATAAGATATAACTGAAAACTCAGGTCACAGGTCGCTCGTGCAAAAAAGTCAAGTGCGTGTTTGAGCTAACAGTCAGGAACTTTACGAAAACTATGACACCTGACATTACCAATTACAGGTGTAGAAAGTCGTGGCGCCAGCAATTAGTTTCTGCGGAAATAAACTGGGCCAGCACAGGCTAAACTTAGTTAGGCAGCCCAGCCAAATGTCTTCGCGAATAAATAAACCTTTATTTAAACCGTGTTCATAAATTAGTTCGCAGGTTTTTAGGTCGAAGGTTTTAGGTACATTTTTAATCGTATTTTCAGATACCACCAATTTTAGAAATGATGTCATATTTAATAAGGAAATATATAGGTACGATACAGACTGAAGCACATAGTAGTATTAGCTACAATTGTTTTCATGGATATATTTACAAACAATAGTTCCTACATATTAATATGATTAATTATTTTATGTCTCATAGCAAATATTTACATTACACCTAGTCCATACAGATTAAATATTAACCTAAGAGCCAACATTTGTGTACAAACCTCACCTAAGTCTATTATGTAATGTTGTGATGACACTTAGATAAAATTACCTTATTAACGCTCCCTTCATTGTTGTTAAGGCTCGCATTAATATTAACAATAAGAATATAATACAAGTACCTCCCTTGAAGAACACTTAATTTGCCCAGATAAACAAATTTTAATCGATTCTATATTTCATGTGTGATAACAAAGCAACGGGCAGCGCGGACGAGCGCCCTCTCGGGTCCCCAAAGATAATTTTCATAATAAAACATCCCTTTTCTCAGGCACTTTGCTGTAAATCAAGTTTTCCGGCCACCCTTTCAATTTCCTGACCGCAACACAGTTCCGTTCAAACGAGATTTTCATTAGACGTTCAAATACCCTGCGTTTGGAGAGATAATATTTTTACAAGATGATTAAGAATACGCTGAGACCCGGACTTTCATTTGTCTTGGCACGGCGGCAGGTAACAATAATCATAATTCGTGGTGTAGGTACGTTCAAAATACGTGTACTCTTATGTATTTATGGAATCCTACTAAGTCTAATGTAATGTTTATCCCCACAGCAACCTGAGCTTAATCTTAATAATTTAATGAGCAATAATTACATTTCTAAAGAGCATCAACATGTTAAAAGCACGTACTTGCACAGCTTTTGAAAAGATCTCATTACATCTAGAGGCCCATAAAAGAGATAAAAGTAGATACTTAATAATTATAAAGCTAAGCTCGGTAACAGCGTTGAAAGCATTAACATCTCAGTTGGATGCGAGTATTTCACAAACGTTAACACTCGGTCAGCTGGGAATCGAGACGAAATTACTTTCAACTTACTTGAAACATGGACAGACAAACTCATTACAAATGTTACGATTAATTTCACCCACATTTTCCGAGGGATTGCCATTAAATTGCCGCAGTTCGTCTTGCAATGTTTGTGAGACATAAATGAATAAATTGACCTGATTTGTGTGAGCGCTTGTTAGAAAACATAATAAGATTTTAAATTTTAAATGAACGTTTTGCGGTACAGATGGAAAATAAAATTTGTGAGTGTCGGGGCTGGCGTTATCAAAGGCTATGCAGGCCCGTGTGATCCTCGGGGATTCCATTATTCGAAATTAAGAGTTGTTTGTTTTTATTATTTTTTAAACAACACTTTTATGCAAATGTTCCCGAGTATTTCCTAGCGATACTCTGAAGGTAAATAACAATTGTCTCGTTTTATTTACAGAGTAAATGGTAGTTAAACCCCTTTATTCGTAGAATAACGGTAAGTGGGAGTGAAAATCTTGGCTGGCTTTTCTCACAAATTGGTAATTGAATTGAGAGAGGCGATGATTTCAATAATTTTGACAAACAGACGAGTATTCTCGGGTCCTGATGACGCTTTCCGGCTTGTTGAACTTTCTCGACGTAGTGATCTGTTAAAACACGTTGTTAGGCTATATTTATGGAGAAAAGATTCTTTTGTTTGTAATTGAAATTTCGAAACACAATTTATGTAACAATCCACTATGGTGGCGTTTTGGCGAAAATTACACAGTAAAAGAGTAAACTAGTAGTGTGACCAACATCGCTTTATATAAACGCTACAATTTTGTACATGAAACGTTGCACTGCAAATATACATTTTCACCAGTCGATTATTTTCACGTTGATTGAAATACGGTGGAAATGGCTCAGTCCTGAAACTATGTCAATCGGCGATCGTTTAGTATTGGCCTATGTAAATCTATACACATGCGGGCTAGTAACGAATTTCATCATTCTCCAGCTATTTATTTAAATAGCTACGTGCATTTTTGTTTTCGAATTCATTCGTATCAGTACCATATAGGTATTGATTTGACGGTATCATAGTAAAAAGGTCATTATTGAAAACTGTTGTAAAAAGAGTTATTGAAAAGAGTATTAGGAACCATGTAATAAAATATATTATTTATCAAGATTATGCTTCAAAATTAATAATAAGATCAAAATAAATGTAGATACTTAAGAAAATTTTCATAAATCATTTAGAGCAGATTTCATTAATAAATATGTATTTTCAATATTATAAACGGAACCTGTTTGACATAGCCTTGTTATCTAATTATTGGTCACGCTTATATGATCACAATTAGGAGCATACGATTGATTATCATAATGCGCCATTCAATAAATTAATTACGTCTGGGTAGGCAGCAATATGCCTATACCGTAATATTCCTATACACCTATTCATTATCGCATAATTTCTCTAATTTTAAGCAAATATGATACTGGTTATTAATCTGTTTAGAATTCAATTTTCGATTACATTGTGGATCGATGAAAAGCTTGATTGCAAAATGGATATAGCTGTTTAGTAATTATAGTCTTTGTTAATAAAGTATTCGTGTATAACCAGCTTAGTCACACGCAGTGTCAACGTTCAGCAGAACTTTGGCTAATGTATGTGTCCTAATGAACCTAACAAATCTACAATACATCTATTACAGCCAGTTTCTTCATCAAAAGTAAAAGCCAAAGTAAAGGCGTAAAAAAAGTAACGGTCAAATTCGTTTTTTCAAGGCTAAGTAACAGCAAAACTAATCATCATCAGCCTATAGCAGTCCACTGCTGGACATAGGCCTCTCAAGTGCACGCCACTGAGATCGATTTTCGGCTTCTCGCATCCAGCTCCTGCCAGCCGCCTTGCGCAAGTCATCACTCCACCGTGCCTGAGGACGTCCTACACTACGTTTGCCGAGGCGTGGTCTCCACTCTAGAACGCGTTTACCCCAACGGTTATCGGTTCTTCGGCTAATATGGCCAGCCCACTGCCACTTCAGCTTGCTGATTCGGTGGGCTATGTCGATGACCTTGGTTCTCTGAAGGATTACCTCATTTCTGATGCGATCCCTCAGAGAAATGCCGAGCATAGCCCTTTCCATAGCCCGCTGAGCGACTTTAAACTTGTGAACCAGCCGTACCGACAGTGTCCACGTTTCGGCTCCGTAAGTCATGACAGGTAGGACGCACTGATTGAAGACTTTTCTTTAGGCACTGTGGGATCGACGATGTTAGGACTCGACGTAGCTTCCCAAATGCAGCCCAACCCAACTGAATTCTCCTATTCACCTCGTCCTCAAAGTTGTTTCTACCTAACTGCAATGTCTGCCCAAGGTATACATATTTCCGAACAACTTCGAGAACGGCGCCGTGTATCGCAATCGGTTCCGGTAGAACATGTTCATTGAACATGACCTTGGTTTTGTCCAAGTTCATCCGTAGGCCAATGCGTAGAAGATTCAGCCAGGTCGTTCAGCATCTGTTGTAGGTCCTGCAGCGTTTCCGCCATGATGACGATATCGTCAGCAAATCGCAAGTGAGAGATGTTCACCATTGATGTTGATGCCGCGTCCTTTCCAGTTCAGCGTCTTGAACATATCCTCCATTGCATTAGTGAACAGTTTCGGAAATAACATCCCCTTGTCTCACTCCTCGATGCAACGGTATGGGCCTTGTTTGCTGATTCTGTACTTGGACGGACATTGTAGCGGCTTCGTAGAGACATCTCATCACTTGGATGTATCGCCAATCTACTTGACAACGCTGCAGGGACTCCAGAACAGACCAGATTTCAACCGAGTCAAAGGCCTTCTCATAGTCCACAAATGCTAGACACAGGGGCTGATTATACTCTTCGGTCTTCTGTATAATCTGCCGCACTGTGTGGATGTGGTCTATGGTGCCGTATCCGCTCCGAAATCCAGCCTGCTCCGATGGTTGGAATTCGTCGAGTCTTTGCGCAAGTCGGTTCGTGATCACTCTTGAGAACAGCTTATAGACGTGCCTTAGGAGGGAAATGGGTCGATAGTTCTTCAGCTGGGTTTTGTCTCCCTTTTTGAAGAACAGGACGACAACACTCCTACTCCACGCCTCTGGAGTTCTCCCTTCAAACAGGACGGCATTAAAAAGCTTCTGGAGCTCCACCAGTAAGGGGTTTCCTCCTGCTTTTAATAGCTCTGTTGTAATGCCATCCTCGCCAGGGCTTTTCCATTTTGAGCTGTCTCAGAGCGATCTCGATTTCGCCACTGCTGACTTCTGGCAGGTCTTCGGTGAAATGGCGTGTTAATGTGGCTCTAGAATCCTCATTTCCGGGATCAGGTCGAGATGCATGCGATGCGTATAACCGGCTATAGAAATTTTCCACTTCCGAAAGGACTGCCGGCACCGAAGAAACGACTTCTCCACTTGTTGTGGTCAGCTTCGTCAAGTGGCTTCTTCAAGAGATTGTACGAACACCTTTGACCCCGATTCAGCTCAATTGCTCTTTCAATGGCAAGAGTATTGGAGCACCGGAGGTCGCGTCGTACGTGCTTGTTGATCTCTTGGTTTTAGAGCCCGCTTAGCTGACGAAGTGACAGGCGGGTTTTCACGTCGTTTCTTCATAAGCCCTAATGTCTCTTCCGAAAGCTTTGATTTCTTGCCCTTACGCTGCATGTTACAGAATCTCGAACCTTCCTCCTGAGGATCCGAACCACATATTCGTGGTTCTGGTTAACGTCTAACGCAAAACTAATAGATAAAACGAATTTGACCGTTAATTTTACTTTATGACATTACCTTTAGCTTTTAATTTTGATGAAGAATCTGGCTGCTAGTTATCAAATCCATGTATAATTCTTTGAGCGACTCTCTTATGGGATTCCTCAGAGTCCTAAGAAAGAGGCGGCATTTACCATGCATGATCAGAAAACCACCTCAAAATAATAAATACGTATTTTTTTATAAAAAAAAAACAATCCAGACATCTGCATCCCTTCTCAGGCTAGTTGTAAAAATTAATCGAGTGCGAAGGGTCACAGCCCCTTGAGGATGAGCAGGAAACATGTTATTACAGTAAGTGTAACACCGTGCATATCGTGCGTAAAGATTTCAGTGGAGGTTTCAGCCTCAATGGACCGAGCTTGGATGTATTTATTAATTTGAATGCCATTGATTTTTGAGGTGAAAAGTAAAGAGGTATATATTGCAACTAAAATTAACTACATGATAAATAATCAATCTATACTAATATCTATAATATACTATTATCTGTAATTATACTAATACGTGGAATTGAACCCGCGCCCTCATACTTGAGAGGTTGGTTCTTTGCCCACTAGGCCACTGCGACACCCCCCTATGTACACTCTATGTACCTAGTACAGTTTTTCCTTTTTACCTTCGAAACACCGAAACAAATTCAGCCTAACTCTGACCTATTGAAAAAAGCTTAGTTAGCATAACACTAGAATGTCATTACCATCATAACACCTTTTAATATTGTATGTGTCTTGTTACTATACAAGCAACAGTAACACAATCTTGCACTACAGTATTTCATCCTACAGTTGCTACGAAATTGTAAACTGCCAACGTCCTGGACGTTTAACGCTGCAGGAACTCCCGTTTTCACAAAGACCAATATTGGCTGTCAGTTCACCCCATCGCATGCGACGTAATGCTAGGTTTAGGACATCGCCCACAGTTAATTAACAGACACGAATGTGCTACACCAAACCCCGGTCTGAACCTTAGGGAATTACACACACGATCTAGAAAACCGACAGCCTCTAACAAACATCAACAGCACCGATAACTGCTATTGTGCCTCCGTAGTTCTAATAAAATATCTACCAACCGACTTTATTGCTTAGAACCCTATTTACCTTTATAAACACAAAATGTAGACAATACCCCAATATACGCGTGATATAAGGTAAATAACATGCCCAGTGCCAAATATTGGCAACCCAAATGAAATGAAGACCCCATAAAAACCGGCGCGAAACAATTGCTATTATTCTCCGTTATTACTGTTCAGGTGTGTTTCAGTGATATATTGGTCTATCGCAACGTTTTTGTGGTCCAACACAGTTATGCCAGACGTTTAGAATTTTAGATACCTATTGCACTAAAAGGCGATAGTTTCTCATTAAAGGAGTACTTTATCACTATTGACAACAGACAAGCTTCGGCTTTTATTTTAAAAGAGTAGGTAAGCTAGTAACTGGCTAGCACAGTTTTACTGAACAAAAATGGTTGAATAAAAAAGCACTGAATTTTAAGGGTTGTCCTGTTAGAATACATATGCGAGTAAATATTTGCTTAGAAATAAGTACCATGCTTATAGTACGTAATAAAATATACGCAGTCTTTTACTTACAGTATAAACGCCACAATTCGCTACTTTCTTACACATTTTATGGGCGCACCTTTTCATAAAAATAATATTATATTTTTTCCGTGTAAAGGGATAAAGATGATCTTTTTCTATTAGCACTTGTAAATGTTCAAAGCAATATGTTGTTTGGTGAGAAAGTTGTAGAGTAGCCTCGGGGCGGATTACACGTCGAGCTGAGACACCGGTTTTTATGGCGTGTTGCTTATTGCCTTTCGAGTTACGAGAGGGACGTTTTTCACCTCCTCGTGGTGTTGATATAAAGTTGGCGGTCTCACGCACATTACGCGCACCGGCGCCGCCCCAATACAAACAATTTATTGTATTGTTATAGATCTCGGGCCCGTCTTCCGAAACATATTGGTCTCGAAGTGCGAGGGACAACGCTTAGTCACTCGATTCTATCTACTCGTCTGAAAGGTGTTTAACATAACTCATGTCGTATAAAACGATTTGTAGCTACGTACATCTTCTACGCGTGTTCAGAATTTTAAAATAAAATACGATATAGCAATGAAACATTTGAATAAATCAAACTAGCTTTTATGAATTTATTATGTCAAAATATTGAACTCGCCCATAACGCAAACAACGTTTGAAATATTTACAAACATAAAATCGTTTAGGAAAAAAATATGGCTATTCGGCGCTTCGTTAAAATAGTTAATTCGTTTAAATGTTTGGTACATGTGTTGACAACAGTTGTTATGTGCTTATGTGCAATTACAGAGAAGAGCACATGCAGTAGATCAAAAGGCTTCCGGCCGCCGGAAGGACATGATACATAGTGCTAAATCCGATTAATTTGTGAAACTTGTTAGTGGGACAATACCGTTTAAACACATTCTGTGTCGGCACTGTCTCTCCTGTCACCTCGAACACTGACGCAATTAATTCACGCAACGTAAGCTCGAATCATAATTGAAAACAATGTAACTGCCATAAGAGCCTATCAGGTACACTAATGGGATTAAGTTACGCTGTTTTAGTTCTGAGCTCAAGAAAATTGGAGAGAACAAATTGTTGGGTGATTAATAAATGTAAATGTCTTGGTGATATGTAGCTGTTGTGGTAGGCTACACGCATAAATCTGTATGGGTGTGTACTAAATTATGCTCAAACATGTGTACCAGATAATTGGATGGAGATCAAAATTTATTATTTTGTTATGTAAGTTTTTCATACAATAAGATACTGAAAGCAAAATGCTTTTATTTTAGATAGATATTAGAAATTCTGTAAATTGTTCTGTGTAATGTCCAGATCTTGAGAGAAGACTTGATAAATATCTATAATTAACTATACTCAATTTCGACGTAACAAATATTAGTTTCAAGCAAACTCCTCCAACTTATTATAGGTACTTCAAATTTTAATTTCCCTTGGTTTTCGTAATAGTTCGTATTTCCGAGCGTGTAGTCCGCCCTAATATCGACCAGAAGATAGAGCTATCAGTTTACTCAAGGTTGTCAGTCAACTAAAAATAAAACTGCCCTAATTCGAAACATTTCCACTAACAAAACAACATTTAATCCCGTTCCCCACCCCATGCAAATTAACATGAAAAGCTTTTCAAATGGCGAAAAGCAAAACTTTGTTTGGTGTTTTCACCGTTAACTTTCATTCACGTGTGAATTTCTAGCCGAATGTTGGGAGCGTAAGGCTGGGGCAGATAGGCGGCTGATTGCAGCCTGCGGTAATTACCGAACACGGCCGGTATGACCACTGCTTACCGCGGCTTTACTACACACAATAACTCGGGATAAAGCGTTGTTTGTTTGGATGAAAGGATGTTTTTCCTACTTTTTTTGTTGTTTTTTCACGTAAACGTACCCGTCATTGGTGACTGAGTTTATTAACGATTAGCGCTAAATCATGTTTTGCGTGACAATAGTATACTGCGCGGTATAGAAAAAATAAAAGTCTAAAAACTGTTCCATAAAAGTTGTTTATTTTACGAAAGGTTAGAGGTTGTTCAACTATCTAGGAAGCGAGGCTTATAACGATATAATATCATTTATTTTCATAAGTCCTTAATATATATTTGAGCTCTTTATTCATGTTACATTAATCAATAACGATTTATTTCTATACATGGAACATACATAGGTAGGTATTTAGCGGAATATTCGCTACCATTGGCCAAACCAACTCGATTAGATCCAGCGTAACTGCAACTGATGTAATGATTGTCATTTGTTTCATAACTGGTTAGCCACTGTTTGACATTATTTACGAGACGTGTGGGTAACTCATCCATCGACCGACTCTCAGATCAATGGTCCAGTACAACTACATAATAACGTTTAAAATTAACTTGCAAACAAACTAAACTGTATTTCAAATGCCATTAAGTAGTTTTTCAAACGTCCATTAGCGGGAGTTGTTGTAAAAACAAAGTTTACAGCTTACATAATGCAAGTTGCATTTTGAAATGAATGAGTGGACGTGTCAAATCTCTTAGCTCCACCGAGCACATTATTAGCACAGCTGCTAACAGTACATAACCTACTTACTACATTGCAGCTTTAAGAGGCTTAAGAAGGAGTAAGACAAACTATGCAGAGTGGACTACGAGCCCTTTATACATATAAATACGAGGATATACATGTTTATAATAAAGTTCATGACTGATTCCACTGCCTTTATAATTTGCATTTGTGACTTTCACATGAGGGTAAATAAAACATGTGATTCATATATCATGCATATTCTCTCAATATTGATTTCAAACTAAGTAATATGAGTGCAAGGTCTTTGTGATAAAAATTTTCTTCTGAGATTATCACTAAGTATATCTATTTATTTGACGAATGAGTACTTATGTGTGTGGGAATTTCGGAATTTGGCTCAATATTCGTAATCAGCGAAAATGTCACAATCCTACCTTAGCTGTCCAATATTAATTATCAAACCCAAAATCTATTTCAAAGCTACGTCCCGTGCAGTGTTGCGCACTTGAATGCAGAATTGAGATTCCACTGGCCAAAATACATTGAGGATAGTTCGTTGAACCAGGGAACAACAAAGCGTTGTACCAGCCGACCGTAATGATTCGCAGCCAAAGCAAAACAGAGCAGCTTTGTTCACAATAAGAATGGTGTGCTGAAAGTGAACATAGCATCTCGCTTGTTTTCCTTCAAGCGGTTGGTATACCACCAGTGTACAATGTTACACCAGTGAGGCAAATGACTTATTTAGTAGCTTTGATGCCGTCAATCGGGCACAAATCTTTCCCTGCTCTTAGCTGTCGAAGTCTGTTAAAGTATCAATTTTAATATTGGTCTACGTTGAGCAGTGGACGGCTATGACTGATTAAGTACTACTCACAGAGGTATTAAACAGATAATTACCTACAACAAATACATTAATTAATAATGAACATAGCGATGTACCTACTCCTGTAATCACGTATACAAGCTATAGAATATATGCTTGCATATTAAAAGCTACAATCACATAAACAATAGTACAAAGTCAGACAATGGTAATATGAATAGAGACGGAACTATTAAGACGATCACTAGCCAGTGGTCACTCATAGCATAGTGAGTCGATTACTCCGGCCGGCCGACCGAGGCGAATTGACTGATCAGTCAAGCAATCGTTCATTCGTGCTGAAAGACGACTGTGTGTCGTGTGAAGTAATTATATCAGTACTATGTATGGCTTGCACTTCAGTGAGCCGACAAAGGAATTGTCTTGACCACTTCACTTTGCGGTATCGTGATCGCTGAAACCACGTTTCACCTTATCCACTTGACAAGTACATCATTGATCTGGAATACTATGCAGTATCCCTTTTCTCAGAACGCCCATTTGAATCTTTTATTTCAACGTAGAAGATCACTGGACTACACCAGAGGGAAAGCACTCCTAAACGAATATTCTTGGAATATTTTTCTTTGTTACTTTTCGTGGAAATTGCATCGCCAAAGATGTAATAGTGAAAAAAGTTGCCTGATGGAATAATTATTTATCAAAAGCATTTTATTTTACACACAACGGAACACAATAGGGCATAAAAGCATACCTGAATATAGCTGTATAAAATATTTATACATTTGCTTTTGTTATGCATAATGTTTTTAGAAAAAACTCGCTGAATAGAAATTCTTGTCTCGTGGTTCTAGAATAAAAATACTGTAGTTTATTGTAAAAAGTAAAATCCCATTTAAAGTTCGCGAGAGGATTCTTTTCCGTCAACAGAAGAGTTAACTTAAACCCACAACCGGTTTAAAACCCACGTCCGTACATTTAACCCTAACTCTGCATCAGCTAACACCTTGCCGGGCAAAAAGGACCAAAACCAACAACGTACGGAAACTAGACGAGTGCCGTACTTCTCACTGTTTTATTCGCTTGTCTGACTTTTAGAGTAGTCTGTTTTACCTGTGTTATCCCCAGGCTTAATATACGAGTCTTGTTTAGGCAACGACAGTTGGAATGCCTGTCGCTCTAAGACGTGCTTCCAACACCATTAGGTGTGTTTACTTTTTGTTGTAACGCCTACAAGGTAAAGTCTCAAATTTTGTGGTTCTAAATAATTCTGTTTACATTTCTACGAGTTCTTCCAGTTAGCTCCTTTTTTGTTTTGTGGAAGAAAACCTTCAAATTTTCCGACCCTCTCGAGCCAACACACCTACGCGGAATTTTTATTTATAAAACCCGTACGGTAAAAGTTGAATCGAAAAACAACAGACTACATACTCCCAGTCCTTAATGACACGTAGGTACTGGTAGAAACAGTATTTAATAAATAGCCGAGTTCATACTTTTTACAGCATAGAGCAAACACTCGTGCATAATGGACGGTTGAAACTCAGGACAGTGGACTTCCCAACACAATAAAAAATACAACCTTCCAACGTAAAACTATTCCGCGAACATCGACAGGATTTCAACGTGTGCATTTAATATCAATCACATAAGCCGTTTACACTGGAATTGCTAATAAAACGAAGTTTCCTTTGCATGCACACAGAATCCTCGCCTACATATTGTATGTAGCACGTGATGAATAGGTATCGACAGGTGTATATTCATACAAGTCAACGCGTAACTTTAATAAATAATGGGTGAGCTCCAACTATCAATCATTCAGCGGAGGTGTTAGCTAATTACCTTCGCTGTACGTTAAAAGCGGTTGTGTCTATAACAACCGCGGGATGGGAGATGAACGACAGAACATCAATCAATGTTAGTAACACATTTACCTACACAGACCTTTATTGTCGTAGTACTGCGAACGAGAAAATAAGCTATCGATCTAGTGCCGTAGCTGCAATAAATAACGATGCTATGTTAAGTTTTAAAATAGGAAGCGTTTTGTGAAGATATATATTGGTTTACATTTTGTAGAATATACACGTAGAGTTTCAGTTGAATCAATAGTTGTTAGCACGCAACTCGTACACGTAGGCAAGTTAGGTTATCAACCAGAGGATAGGAAAAATAGATACACGCATGTTCTATTACTACGTCTATTTGAATAGTTATTGGATCCAGGTATCGATAAAATCAGTTCCAAATACATTCAAAGTGCTTATCCAGACAGTGATCGAATAGACAGTGTTACAAATAAAACAATTTTGAAAACATACTCATAGTCATATTTTATGTATATACCTGAACGTAATTCGAGCTCAGTATAACAGGTGTATAAATAAAAGAATTACATTACATTGCGCGCAAAACGTTCAAGATTATACAGATAGAAGGAACATACTTATCACTTCTTTCCTGTTGGATATGACTCGTGTGGCCGTCACAAAAACGTGGTAATTTGACATTATATTAATGCTTCGCATTTTTGTAACAATGAAGCAAACAAGGAAGTGATTTCGTATTGTAGCACCCAAAAATGTACCAACATTTTCTAAATCGCCTCGCGTTCCTGCAACGCAAATATTCTTTACGGCGTACAACTTAAAACGTCCCGACAATATAACAGAAATACACACATGGTGAGCAAAATATCGAATCTTTTATAACAATATGCTTCATGGTTCGACAAACAAGCGTATTCGAGTACAGAAACAAGCTTTGCTGATTGCGAATGGCGCTTACCGTCGAATACAAATTGTAAGCGTATTTCCTTCAAGTTAATTCACCAAAGTAGAATTGACCTTAAGTAGACAATTTCTGTCGGTAATTTTCAGATTTCGTGTGTAAAATATTTTGTATGGTCAATATTTAAACCATTTTATTTGAACGTATATCACTTTATTCCTATTATGTACGTATTTGTGCTTTTCATGAAAAGTATCTCAAGCTGAAGTCAATGTAAAATATACCTCTTGAAAAGAGGAAAAGCTGGTATTTTTGCGTTCGTTATTGTCAGAGCAAGGTTTTTCTGAAAGATTTTTGGAAAGTGTACCTAAGTGTAGTGTACCGGAAAAGCTGTCAATTTGGTATCCAGGAGCAGGCTAGCGTAGATTGCAAGTCAATATGTTTTCATAGGGTTTTTTAAAAGCATACCAGAAAGTCTTGTAAAAAATTAAAAGCATAAAAATATTTGTTGATTAGGTACCTTTATCAAGTTAAGAACACGACTATTAGTCAAAATATCAAATAAATATAATATATACATATCAACTTCACTGGTTTGATGGCTACCATAAGATGTCTCCATGGCTACCCAAGATTTGTGGCTCTCAGATCTCGACGGTATCGCATTAGAGTATGATAACCAGACACGCTGCCTGGAAATAATACAATAAAAAGTATGATAACAAAGATTTGTGGCTGAAGGCTCTAATAGTATTTTTTTTTGTAGAAGAATAGAAAAATATTTATATAACATGTTATATAAATATTTTTTCTATTCTTGTTCTTTTTGTTATTAGGTTAAATAATATCAGGATATTATTTTAGGTTGTCAATATCAATACAAACTCTAAATATAGCAGGAAAACTTAGTATCAAAACATTGTCTGCTGGGCCGAAACATTTATTGTTAGTGTGCCTCATTGTTTAGCTAAACGACGGTCATTGTGCTGCGAATCCTCAAAAAATGAGCAACTTTCAACAAAATGTTTTTGTGACTCCCCACGGAGACGAAGCGGCGAAAGTAAGTCTTATAATTTGAAAAGGAAATCATTGTTTTTAACTTCAGAAATCTTGGTTGATATTCGTGTTTTGATAGCCCTTAATATGATATAAAATAAAATTGTCGTACCAGTTTCTCTCTTGAAGCTATAATTCCTCTTAACCCAAAGTGTAGTTATAAAGTTTTCTAGAGAGCCCTTAACTCAATTTGTCTGGCGGCCACATAAATATATGACTAAAGCTAAGTTTTTCAAGACGTAGCGTCTGAAGACTTTGAACAACAAAGTATTGACTATAAATCATTAAAGACTCGAGAGCACTACACCTATCAGAAAATATAACAAGAAACTATAAATATTAGCCTTGTTGAAAAACTATTACCTCTTTAGTAAGTCTTACCTGATAAAGTAACCCCAAGTAGGCAACTTAACACTCCTAATAAGATCCAAGACTGTCCTTCCAATTCATTATTTCGATTCATTTTAAGACCGCACATTATTCCAATAACTCCTGAAAAATTATATCATTGATTTATTCTATTGAAGAAAAATATGAAAGTGATATGAGTTTCATTCAAAAAAATATTGCAGCTGAATTGATAGGATTGAAGTAAAAAAATGGGTTTTTGATTAGTTTTTGATACCTATAAATGTTTAATTAAAATTATGTACTTATGTTTTGGTTAAATTATTGAAGTGTCTCTGGACAAAGGTGACTCCTAATCGGTCCTTTGGGAAATCAGTACTATGATCATGATAATGTCTTTGTAATTTAGCTTATTTGGGACATTACATTCACAAATCGAGACATTACAAGTTCTTGTGATATCGACACGTCACGCAAGTCTTAAAATAAAATGTATCATGACTTTGTTAAGAAAGTTTTATTCCTACAGAACTTGATAAAGTAATATTTTTGTTGTCTGGGTAGATAAGTATTTGAAGTAACATTTTATTTGGTAAATATGAAGTGGTTATATAATACTTCTGATATTTTAAAGTCCCAACTATGTTTATTACTTATATTTGTCTATTTAACCCTTTTTGTCAGGTTCAGACTTGATTCCAATTATCCTCACCAGGATTTCTTAATTAGCCATAAACTCGTTACTACATTGTCCATTCTTTTCTTTTTTTGCAGTAAAGTACACACCAACTAAGAAGAACATTCCTCCAACTATAAAGAAGATAATCATCCATTTGCTGTAGACAAAACCTGAATGTGAATTAAAGAAATATTTAAAGAAATGTGATGAAGTCCTAATTATTTATACTGGTTGTCATCATACAATCTTAAATTTCTCTTCGTGTGAGCTGCCAGCTTAATCTTCAGGGATAGCGGGGTGTCAGTTTTTTTAAATGAACCTGACGGATATAAACCGACAAATACCTACATGACTCTAGGCTGATTTATGACCCACTCAGAAATCATCATCCTCCCGAGCCTTTTTCCCAATCATGTTGGGGTCGGCTTCCAGTCTAACCGGATTCAGCTGAGTACCAGTGCTTTACAAGAAGCGACTGCCTATCTGACCTCCTCAACCCAGTAACCCGGGCAACCCGATACCCCTTGGTTAGACTGGTGTCAGACTTACTCACGGAGGAGAAAAGACTAGCGGAGGTGCCCTAACGTAAAATCTCCTAACAAAGCAGCGCGCCAAAATTCGGGTGAGCGGGGACGAGGAACGTTACTGGCTCCACCCGTGCTACACCCTTAAATTTTATGGGAAACCACCCATTTTTGTAAATCCATCTAGCGTGGAATAGGATAATTAAAATCAAACCCTAAACTAACATCGACCACTAGCGGCATACTCAAAGTAAAGTAAATACTCAAAATTAATAATTCTTTAAAAATAGTAATTGAATTAGAAAGTTTGAAGAAGCATTCATTTGAAATGAACGAAGAAAAGAGAGATAAAAAGTTAGAAAATTAATTGTTATATAAGTATTATTTTGTGCACAGAACTGGCCCCACAACAATTTATTTACTCCCCAGAAATGAAATAGGTATAATTCTTTCTACTAGGAATCATTAAACGGAGACTCGATGAAAAATCATTTTTATTCACCACGGGTCTAAAATACCCCATGGTGTAATTTCAGTATCAACTTATGTCATTGTGTTAGTTCATCTACTAGCCACTATGGCATCACAAGCACGAAAATTCGTTCTATTTGTTCTAGAACCGTGCTGCGATAACTGTTGTTATTTTCGATGTTGCCATATTACGAAATTCACCAAGAAAAATGGGAATTAAAATTATAGGGACAGTGTTTATCAAATTAGAGTTTTCACAACTGTATCATAACGGCGTATCCACTTTATGTGACTTTATGTGAGTCGGATATTGCTCTAAGTAAAGGTACATTCAAAACTATGTACGGCAAGAGAGATACCTACTTATATGTAAAACATTACTGATGATGAATATAAATAAATCTACGCTAATTTTCGTCACATCTTATATTTGTTATAAATTTTAGAGCCATTGCAAAAATACTGTTTTTATAAAATGTAGTCTTAGATCTTATTACATGTAAAGTTAGAGTTATAATTAATTTTAAGATAATTGCAGATTTTTTAAATAAGACCTTTTTTATGGGTGATTGAATTTTCGATGTCTGGTAGCACTTAATTTTGTAACGGCTCTCTGTCTTGATGAAATATACGTAAGTCGACTACTTACCGAAAGATGGTGTTTTTATAATTTTAAATTTTCGTGATAATATATCATATGTTTTGGTTTGTAAATAATCTATTAAAAACTTGTAGGCAAGGAAAAATGAAGCTGCTTTTTAAGGCAAAAATTGGTACCAATAATTACATTGATTCAAGATTCATACGAAAATAATACAAATTCACTTAGAGGTTCTAGAAATGCAGCTATTCGACGACAGATGTCTCTAGCAAAAAATATGTTTTAAAGTTAAAAAATATTATTACACGTGAAATGTTATCCTATGGTATGTTTGAGTTTTGATCCTGAGCAATTTCTACAATTAATGATAGCGCATTTCATCGTTTTAATCGAGTAACAAATAAAATCTATTGAAATTGTGGTAAAATACAACTATGACAAGATGTCAGTTAGATGTGAAGGACGGCGGTGTCCAGCCACGCCTGCCGTCGTGACGTATTTGATTTGACCTACCTGAAGGCGCGTGACCTACCTGCGTTAGGGAATCTCCGCTATTTCTCCTCCGTGGACTTACTGGCTTCTGACTACCCGTGACCCACTCAGAAATCTGTATTGCTAATGTCAAACTTTTTCGTCACTACCATTGCCAGTTGTAGAAACCGCAGGTATCGGCGGGTGGAGGCATGGCAGAGGTGTATGAGCAACATGAACTTGTGCCCGGAATATAGTTGCGAACTGCCATTGAGTTTTTATCTAGATTGTACATTCTAGTCTATCTTATTCAATGGCCCCTGACTGACCCTGTAATGATGAATAAGAAGCCAAAAACGAAAATTATTGAAATCTACTTACTTCCATTTCCTTGTACTATCTGTTCTCACCGGTGGTGGCATATTTTGTCGACATGTGGGCAAATTGGCCCCTTTAAACAAGCACTTAGCTTAAATAAAATGTAGTTATGAATGGAAATACATGTTACACTCCATTCAACTTTTATGGGAAAACGGACAATATCTTTCGAGATTCCCTGAATGCGGATGACGTGTGACATCCATGTGTCAATTATTACTTTATTGTTTTTGCCGCTAAGAAAAAATGTTGCCTAATCAAAGATAAAAAGGTCTGTCTTTACTGTTTCAGTGCAAAACCTCAGATAAAGAAAAGAAAAGCTCAAGAAAAATACCTAGCTACAAATATAACCCGTTCCCATAACCACAATCAAAAGTTGGAGTTTCGAGCCAAAATTATGTTTAAACGTACAAAGAAAGGTCAGGTCGGGAATAAAGTCCATTGATTTCAGTTTACAAATCGACTTTTGTGGTAATAGTGTGGTGTTAATGTGGTGTGCGGCGAGCGTGAAAGGCGGGCCTGCTCGTTCAATATTCATGAGCCAACTTAAACGGTTAGGCCACGAAGTTAGAGGGGAAATCGGAGGGAACATTCTTGTCTTATAAGTCAAACGGAGTAATCTGTCAATGAATGTCTGAGTTGCAAATGGAAAGCAAATGTCACGTAGCAGCGCTTTCGCACTAACTTTTCCGCTCGGTTTTGATGCACAGATCGTACGGGCGGACAACAATTGACACTTATCGGTTGAAACGATAATACGACACGACGCGACAGGTATTTTGCCGCTCTGAATGTGTCGCGCGTAACGAGTCCGCTAATGCGAAAGCGCTGTAAGTGTCCATCCATATTGTACATATTATACCTAATAGAGCGACAAAAGCAACTCAAGTTTATAGCAGTTAAACGAAAATGTATAGGTACTCGTGCTTTGTGAGTTATTTGTGTCGCTACATTCCACATTTTCCAAGCGAAATACTAAAATGTCACTACAATACAGATTGTGATTTAACAGAGCACGTAAATATAAGAGCGCTTATATGAAGCTACCTCCGAAAGCTCCTGACTGGCAAGAATTTCAATCAATACCATTTCTTTTATCTTCAACTATTAAAATATTATTCATGAATACTAATTAACTTATTACCCGCTTTTTCAAGGCTCCACAACGAGCTGCTACGTTCGAACCATTGAACTAGACGATTAAAATAACTGTTGCCGTAATGGTGTCTGTATTTTTGCCTACTGCGTTGCAGTTGCAATTGAATACCTTAGGAATTAGGTAAATCGCCTCTTTTCCGCATCATTAACATTTGTTATGTGTTTAATTCCGTGAGTATTTGCATCGCATTATTTATTTTTGTATCGCAATGTAACGCATAAATAAGAATTAAGGTTTTAGTATGTGTTCTGCGTCTTCGGTAGTGTTCAAAAGATCTCTCCGTTCAAGCAATCCCGTTTAAATATTATATTATAAAAAAACAATATTAAAGACAGTGAGCTTAAGTTATGCCATAATAATTTGGAGATCAATCTGTCTTTTTTTTCTGTACGTACATAGCAAAACTACGTAATGTAATACAAGTAAAATCATATTAAAAAAAGCCTACAAAAGAGGATAAAGAGATATTAAATCAAAAATTCCGTAAAATAGATTGAAAAGATTATTATAAGTTTAAGCAGCTTACCGAGGGGCCGTCATTCCAATATCCCTCAGCCATCCATTATCGAATCAGTAAATTCGATTTACAATCCCAATTCGGAGTTTGATCCTTCTGATCTGCAGTCAATCTTTTAATGACAGATTTCAGTTACCGCGGAAGATAAATGGCAGTTGAAAATCTTTGTAGAAAGCCAACAAATATTGGATTAAGGACAAAAAATATGTTCTAATAATATTGATCACTTTGAATAGTACCTCTGTGTGTAATGTTATTTCTGTTTGGTTGATTTCGTATAGTTTGTACATATGAGTTTTCCAAGCGTTCATTTGACATTTGTTTTCCAATAGTTTATTTATTTTTGCGGTTACAGGTATTTTGAACTATTAAGACAAATGAACTTCCCGTGCAAATTCAATTTAAAGTGAGACTGTGATGACAATCGTGTGATGGACAACCGATATTACGTTCAGCCTGCTATTTTTTGTGATCGTTCATATACCTAGCTGGCTGGGAGCCTATAGTGTAGGTATGTAAGCGGTAGCACTAGGTATACCAGCATAAATTATGCAATAGATAAACCTTAGTGAGAACTAAGGCTGCTGCTTGGTTACTGCCCCAGTATGTACGCTCGTAACTTAGGTTGTGTGTTTAAGTATGATTTAGCATAAACCGCCTGGTTAACCAATTGCTCTAGAAGTTGTTAAGGTTATAAATGATGCTATAATATTTGGGATACTCACGTTGCCATAGGTAGGTAGACTGAATAAAAGAACGCAAACAGTAAGCAAAGACCACTTCTAGCAATCAAAGAGTGTAGCGGTAAATATATCTACGCACATCGGGATAGAATTCCAAAGGTATATCTACCAGTTGTCATCGTAAATTGGCTGCTTAGAATTGGCAATATTTAAGAAGGCGTTGGTAAGACGTCTGATAAACTAGATATCCCAAGGCGAGCTTATCGATATCGCAGCCTCAATTTAGAACATTTTGTGTTTAGATATATTTGCATGTCACCTGGCAAGAATTTCCTGTGTGCCTCCAAGAAGTGTTTAAAATTTGTTTTATAGTTTTTAGTGTATTTTTCTAAAAATCTATTCGCACAAACAACTTTATTAACTGCCAAAATCAGGCAGCACATAAATTACCTTACGATTGTGTCGCATACAATAATGCGAACAACAAATCAAACATAATAGCCATTATTATTTCAAATGTTCAGTCGGTTCCGAGAACAAATTATTGTTCTCATAAGTACTCAATTAATTCAAAACAGTTTGATATTTTGCTAGATCATAATTAACGTCTCGGTGTAATGTATAGCTGGCATTTAACGTGTAGCATTACTCATTACAAGAGCGGCCGTGGCGCCATCTGTGCGATATTGAGTGCCATAACGTATCATTCATCTGTGTAACAAATGACACTACGCAAGAAGAGACAACACGCTATGTGTCAAATGCTCGGGAAAGTTATTGTAGGTGTCGCTTGAAGCTGTGGAGATAATGTTTTTGTTGCGATTTCTACGTTACTTGTGTAGGCTGGACTTGTTTAAGTTTTGCTACAAACATTTTCATTAGAAATGTAAAAATCGATTATAATTGTGTCCATTTTAATAACAACCGTGTAATAAAACATTCCCAGCTTTCCCCTAAGCTGTGTTGGCCAGACTATTAATAATCTCGTGTTATATAGGCCTATCCGACTCCTTATTCGTGCATCTGTGTCTTACTGACTGAGATTAAACCTACGACTGATCGTTCATTTATTTTATGAATGATTGCCTAACTGTAAGATTGGAGGAAGAATACAAGCAGAACGTAATGTAGAAAATCTGTTTTTAAAAGGGAATTTCTTTTGGGTATTTTGTTTTTAAATAGAAGTACTTATGTAGTACCTATATCTATTTTTATGTTACATCTACTATTTTAATAAAGCGTTGGGCCTTTATAAATAGCAACACAGATCACGTATATGTAGGTACCTAAGTAGATAAACCTAAATCAAAACATTGCTCAGTAAAAGACGATGTCTATTTTCTCTCTAAACGTACAACAATATTCATCCATCAATGGGCATTAAAAGGCGCACTGTGAAGAATAGTAGTCGACTGTCGAACCAGTTTAGTTCGACTTCCACCCAATCGATTATGCTACCTAGCGAGAGAAATTGGCAGCGAACATCCCATTCAGAAAGCTACAAAAGTTTGGCATTACGCTGTGACGAAGCAAAAATAAGGCAAAGGATTGCAAAGTAATAAAACGCCTACTTTTGTCTATGTATCTCGGTTTTGCAGTAAACACGAATATGAGTGGCTGGCAAGCGAGTAATTACAGCCGACGTCAATTACTTAAAACACAACCACGCGATTTAACAATGAACTATACAGGAACCCATGGAAACTTCTACTGAGCAGGGCTTATAGAAAAAGTTACGGTAAAATAAACCTTAAACCAACAGTTGGAAGGAGCAATTTCGATCATCTTAAGAAATATTAACTAGTCTATTTAATTTTCAATTTGCCGGTGTAAGACTTTAAGTGATTCAAGTTCCATACATTATTTTGTCATTACCTTCTTCTGGCAATAATTTATGCAATATCTGGTATAATTAGTACAGTATTTATTAATAGATCACAACAATAGTAAGCTTGTCTGCACCCCATCAAATTACGGAATATTCTTTATATTATTATGTGCTTTGTGTCAAAAAAGTATGAAGTGGTACCTACGATACGAACATTGACGCAGTTATCAAACGTTTGCACGAGCGTCCTCGAAGGTACTCGCACGCCACTTTTCACTTAATGACGCTCATAATAAAATTTATTATTCAATGAATTCAGAGAATCCTCTGCACTACTGTCTGTCTGCTGAGTCTAGAGTACCTGCCTATGCTAATGCTCCTCTTCTTGACACAGTCCCTGAGTTGCCTTTACGATAGTCACAATTGAAATGCGATGGCGTATTTCACTCTATTTGCTAGAGAACTTATTAGTTAGAAGAAGTATGTTATCCATTTATTGAATAAAAATTCATTTATATAAAAAGTTACACTTTAAATATTAAAATTGAAACAATCAAACCTGACTGATAAGTTCTATAAAAACACCAGCCTCTGTAAAGCTGTGTTTGATAGGAAGGAGTAATGGCACATATCAATATTTTAAATTTTCAAACTATTTTTACCAAAAACATTGCTGTTTTAACAATATCAGACTGCAAAAGTAAATGCTGAAATGCATGAAACAAAATTGATATAAGGTTTCGACTACAAAATAAAAGCTTTGTTCGACATATTTCAACTCCGATCAGAATTCGGGCGAAACAAATGCATGCATTTACAACAGTGTAAACATATAAGTTTATTGGCTATGCATAGATGTTGGACTTAGACGTTGGATGTTTGCGTCTGGCGCGATTCCATTACGGAATCGAAATAAGTTAGGCAACAATGTTCCGGGCCAGTCCCTAGGCGGCGACTTGCAAAGCGTCCTTGTATTGCTTCGAGCTCTTGTTACTTGCATGAAAATACTACAAACACTGAAACTTCGTAAACATGTATCAAGTATTTATGTTTCCAAGTTTTGTTCAAGCATTGCTTTTGGAAAGTTGATTTCTGCATACACATTGACGGTTCGTGTAATATAATGACGGTGTTTGAAGTGGTTTTAAATTAATTCATGTTTTCACCTTGGTTTTGAAATTGCTAATGAAAATGACAAAACACCATCACTTATTATGACCCTGTGGGTGCAGCAAAGGATAAATAAATTAAGAGTCAGGTAACATATCATTCTGTGGTATATAACCTGGTGGATACGTACTTATTTGTAAAGTATGTATTATACAGTAATACTTGCCCGTATCCAATAGATGACAGTCATACATAAATAGTAAGTTATAACTTCATATTAATATATTATGACGTTATAACAATGCCAGCGAAATAAATTATGTAGGTGTAATAAAGTTGTTCTTGATTTCTATCACAAGGCTTTTAATAATAAAAGTTAGGTACAAAAGCTATTGACTTTTAAATCTAACATTACAATCAGTCCAAGCCCACGCAAGCTGTGTTTAGTTTAGCATTAGTTTTCGACGACAGCTTGTGGACACGATACGCCACGAAATTCTCTTTAACGATAATAGCCTTTTATAATTAAAACGGCTGTTATACCACCGAAGGCTGGCACAGGACAGAGAACGCTGGCGACAGCTAATAGTCGGCGTAGGAGATGGGGTCACGATCCTCAACGAGTGAGGGACCGACTAAAGAAGAAGAAGATACCACCGAAAAGAAGATTAACTATTGCGGGCTTAGACTGGCGACTATTCAATATTCATGGCGTGACAACGAGGTGGACGTAAGCTCTCGCCCAAATTCTAACTTAAAGTACTTTGATTGTATTTTGCTATTACCGACTCCACCGAATTGTGCCACTATGATGTAAGCCAGGTTTAATTAGTTATTGACGTCATTATAAGGAGGACAGGACATATTATAGTGCATAAGCATTATGTGCAGGACAGTGCACTCACTATTCTTCACTCTCATAGCCCCGATGGGGTGGCTATCCGACACGAACGAGAGAGATCAGGCGTAGGACCGACATAAGCTACATACACTCAGCGGCACGGAATTTGGCCCAAACAAACACAAGTAGATATCAGCCCAGATAGCCGTTGTAAATTCTAATTTCTTCATACAGTATAGTTATTAAAATGAAAATGTGTGTCTGATTATAACACTAGAAACAGATTACGTTGTTGGAAAAGCAGAAAGTTAAGTTTAAATTCAGATAGAAATTGCCGAAGTACTAAGCACGTTCCAAAAAAATAATGATTATGATCGTTTTTGTTTCTCTTTATTCACAATTTGATCTGAACATTACTCTTACTGCAGCTCAAGTTGCTCAAGTAGTGTTGCTAAGACGTCAAGGGCGTACACAGTGGAAGATGGTTGAAACTTTAAGTGCACCGCGTACATGTAAAAATATGCATAGAAAATGTATGAGTAGACTGGTTTACACAAGAAGACCAGAAACTGACGGTGTAAGGTGTTCGTCGCACGACGACCGATTTATCGTACGTGCAATAATGAAAATCGGTTTCTCACTGCGTTAGAGATACGCCAGCCTTTGCAAACAGCAAGAGAAGTCAACGTCCGTAAGCACACAATAAGAAGAAGGATGGAGGAACGGGATCCGCGTAGTCAAAGACCAACTCGAGGCCCGGAACTTCTCCTGCACCATCGCATAGCCAGACTTAGGTTTGCAAGAGAACATGCAAATTGGACGCATGACCAATGGAGTAAAATTTTATGGACCGATGAATGCAGAGTCGTCTTAAGAGCTCCAGACGGCCGTGAATGTGAATGGAGAAACCGCGGAGAATGGTTTCTTCCCACCACTACCAAGCAAACAGTCGGTTTTCATGGTGGGTCCATCTTGGTTTGGCGAGGCGTAAGTTCAGAAGCCCGTACTGAATTATTGGTTGTCGAAAGTCGTCTGACAACAGTGCGGTATATTGAAAAGATCCTTCAAAATCATGTTTTACCCTGTCAGGGATTCATAGGAAGTGAAGAATTTCGTTTAGTGCAGGACAATGCTCGACCTCACACAGCTCTTTGCGTAATCGATTACTTATTCGAGGTCGGTATTCAAAATTGGACTGGCCTGAAGAAACCCAGCCATGAATCCTGTAGGACATGTCTGGAACATGCTTAAAAACAGGTCCGAGCAAGTCGTAACCCACCACGAACTCTCAGTGAACTGAAAACCGCGCTGGTAGCTGCCTGTGAGGAGATCTCTCAGGTGGAGATAAAAAACATTATCCAGTGCATGCCAGATCGCATGCAGGCAGTCATCAGATCAAGAGGAAGAAACACCCATTATTAAAATTCGACAACTTTCTCTTCTGTTAAAATGTTGAATTTAAAAGTTTATGGTGATTACTGCGGTAAAGGACTCTGTTTTGTAACTCAATTAAATTTAATGAAAATCCTCACAATTCTGTTGTTTGTTAGTCATTTTCTTTTGGAAATGAATAAATTAAACAATTTTAAAATAAAAAACCGATTTTTCATTTAAATATTGGTTATAAGACCCAAATGTGCTTGGGCCAGATTCCGTGCCGCTGAGTGTAGTACCATAGTACTAACCTATTACTTTATATTCTACAATTCTTCGTCAAACTTACTACTTAACTCTTCACAAATTAATAACAACAAACAAGAAAGAAGCCTCTTAAACAATCGCAGTTGGTTGACCTTTTAACAAAGTAAGTAAGTGTGCCATATTTTTTTATATACTGTTTTTAGCAGGATTTTTTTTTTCCATCCCCGTAGTCCGTTCACTGGTATTCTGACAGGCGTTTGTAGTGGCTGAAAAATGTGAAACGAACAGGGTTGGTTGTCAAATTTGCTTTGTGCGGTCGACGGGTGGTATGACGTAGTTGACTCGTTACCATGGTAACGGGCCAGTGAATACTTGAGTAGGTAGGTATAATTTCATTGAGGATACTGATCTAATAGGAGATTGAATTAATAAAGGAAGGTGAGGAATCAATTTGTAACCAGGTTCAATCTTTGAGAATATAATCTTTCATGTAAATAATATAATAATGTAAATAGGTATCTATTGCATACTTTTACATGTACCTATAATCGGTCGTAACCCGAACCAACTAAGCCAACCATTTATGTGTCTGGTCCTTTGGCATAGCTGTGATTTTTATCCTTTAAATCATTATAGCAACCCTGTTAACCACCTACAAATATGTGTATTGTATTTTTCTATGGGCCTTAGATGCCTGATTCAAATAAATAAATAAAAAATATATATTATTTCTTTTGCTTCTCTGTCTTTCAATATCTACGCCCACCCAATAATTAAAGAAAGACAAAACAATAAAGTGCTTCGACTTTCAAAAAATGCTCTCCAACGTAGGAACTTAATGGACATCAAACGTGGTATTTGTGAAATCCAAGTGAAGCCACGGCAAGCCACTAGTGCGAACATCAAAGGAATGCGCTCGCATCGAGCGCAGCTATGCTTTTGGTACATTCAACTTTGATGACGTCATCACTATGACGTGGATAAAAGGACCACCGTTGATTGTTAGAGAAGTTATTTAAATTGTGAGGCTGTCTTTGTTTTTGGGTGAAGTTATAGTAGCTATAGTAGATATGTACGGGAACCCGTACCTCTATTATTTGATAACGTTGATTTTTGATGATAATTATTTTTGGCATTTGTAGGTACAAGTTTCAAGCGTCTTTCGAAAGTTACGTTGAATTAGTGAATCCCGACTGTCGCTTGAACATCTTTGGTTGATGTTACGGGTATTTGGAAACCAGAGAGTCTGGTAACCAGTCTTACCAAGGAATATCGTGCTGCAAAGGTAACTGGGTTGAGGAAGTCACATAGAGAGTCGCTCCGTGTAAAACACTGGTACTCCGCTGCATCCTGTAAGACTGGAAACCAACCCCGACATATTTGGAAAATGGCTAGGCGGACGATGATTCTCATTAGATACCTACAATTTTAGCAGTGCACGTAATAAAAAACTAATTAACCAAAATATTGATAAGAATCACCTTGACATTTTCCTAAACAATAATAATATAAAAGATAAAGTTTCCAATAAAACTAATATATTGCATGCGTCATTTGTTATCGCAGGTAAAGCCTTATTTAGGTCAACCGTATGTCGAAACTTTTGCTATTGCAGTGATAATGATATCAAGCTATTGTTTACCCCTGCTGTACTGTAGGTACAGGTACCGTAGGCATATTTTTGGTCAAGTAGGTGCTCGTATGTTAGAGATTTTTTCCATTGATAGCCCTGATATTAAAGTATTTTGTCCATTTTTTCTGCACGTTTGATTTAACTCCAGCTATTATTTACACGTTCAAACAAACAAACTTTTCAACCTACATATATAACACATAAGTAACTCCGTAACTACCACAGGCTAGCCACTAGCTGCCCGGCTTAGCGCATCTCAAACCACAGCCGTTTCAAAGCCACATTTTATCCCCTCACTAGTATGATGCAACAAAAGTTGCATAGTGCATATCCATGTCACGATTCAGAGCGATTTAGTTGACTCCTCAAAGATGTAACCTTTTCTTTTTTTAATGTGAACTCATCAAATAACACCTTCCGTTTTGGGTTAGCAGCGTGAGAGAGTGTCAGACTCTTACTGACTAAAACCGACCATGTTCCTTCTTAAGCCCTTTATGTACCAGAGCCGCGGTAACTCTTTAGAACAATCCCGCAGCCCCGGCATGCTAAGGGAGCCGCCGCGGCGGCTCAAAACCACATTTTATCCCCAACTACAGTATGATGCAAGAATTGCATAGTGCACATTCGTGTCACGATCCACAGCGATTTAGTTGACTCCTTAAAGCTGTGACCTGACCTTGAACTGTCTTGCTGACGGATACAAATGGATGCTGTTGGTTGCGTTAAAGGTCATGGATAAGTTTGCCTTTGTGGATTGGTGTTTGTTTTGATAATGTGGCCCATTTTTAGTACCTATACAGTCCCACTTTCAAGAATATAAAAAAGAAGTAATTACATTAAAATTACAAACTATCGACAAATAAAAGTCAAGTTTCTACCCATTAATAAGCAGTTTTTTTTACGTAATAGACTAAGAAATGACCGAAATAAAATGCGTATGTGTAAGTAGTAAGTAGAAAATAATTATTTATATTGAAATTAAATTGACACGGTTTTCACAAAAAGGTCGTTAATATTGAACGCTTACAAAATGTATTAACGGCATGTTAATAAATTCGAATAGAAGAAAATTTACGAATGTCCTAAATTATAAGCTAAAGTTACCTCCATAAACTTGGGTATTCGAGTAAAAGTGTCATAATTTTGGACCCTAATTTGGTTCGTAACCTATTTCGAAGCAATCGATTACCTTCAGGAACGGGCCATAAATTTATTCTTATACCTTTATTACCAGGTTAACTGAAACTCATAAAAATATTGCCTTCTTATTCGAATTTATTAGTATACTTCTCACCTGAACTTCAATTTGTTTTAATTTATTAGACAGTTTTGGTCCGGATGAAGCAGTAGTTTAGAGGTTAAGGCGCCAGACTTTTACGCGTGTGGGTTCGATTCCAGGTCAGGCAAGTACTAAATCTTTTCGCTACTCTCAAGCGCGCTAATCTTAGAAACAACTAGAGAGGCCCGATTTAAAAAAGTCGTGTTAGGTAGCTCATTGAAGAAGAAATTTTTGAATACCTGCCGTATTCAAAAAATTTCCCACTGGGCGCGACAATATCTATGTAGGAATTGTGAATGGTTAGCAAGTATCGAATGTTTGTCATGGCTTCACCAATGGCAAGAAAACTCTCAAAAAGTCAACACTAAATAATTCCCTGCCAACCTTTATAATTAGTTCCATCTTTAACCTCTTCCTTGATCATCTAATTTCTAATAATAAAACGGATTGTTTGTACAAAATCTAATATCGGATTCCTCAGGCATTCCCTTTCACTTAACTTTAACTTTATAATCGTACTTGGAATATTTTGTTAAGTCATCAAAGAAAATATCTGATTGAAGTCAATTTGTGTTGAAAATCCAATGCTAGCACAAACGCCGAGTAAACAACGATAGGAATTGGTGCTCGGGTTTCATTGAAACTTTTGTGATTCTTTAATAAGTTGTTACGTACTCTTTATCTACTAAATTTTAGTTATTAAGTTTTATGTCATTAAAAAATGTTGGTAGGTAAGTATCTACCTTTCCAAGAATGTGTGTTGCTTGAACGCGCATCTCAGAAGGTACCTACCTACAGATCCGATTAAAAAAATATTTCAGCGTTAGATAGTTCCTTTATTGATAGAGATATCTGCTGGATGGAGCCTTTAGGCGTAGGTAAAACCACCAGCAGAAGCTAGTGAATTAAGGCGAGGAATTGGTCAACAATAATTCCATAACCGGCACGCGCATCTAAGGCGCCAAAAGGGGTCGGAGCGTCTGAGCGGGGCGAGGATAACAATACGCGCGCTAGCTTATAACTAAAGTCGTAAGCGACAAAATGGTTTTGTAATTTTAATATTTAGAAATGATAATTTAATAAAATTCCTACTACCATTTTAAAGAGTATGTATATACTCAACTACTAAAAAGTTAAGAGGCTTAAATCGGTCCCGTTTGCCCATAATATGTGAATCTCTTTTAAAAGAGGTATGTTTGATATATTTTTCTCTGTTATAAAAGTTACCTAATCATGTTTCTACAACGAACAAAATAAGGCTTATATCATGAACTTTCAGGTAACCAAGTTGTATTTTGATCCGTTTTGTATTTACTGAGAAAAATTGACATCCTTGGCGCCAAAATTCCAATTCGTCCTCTTAATAGATATATACAGAAATAACAATCAAATCATGAAGATTTTGTGTGGACTACGTTTAAACAATTTGTACATAAACAAATCTGATATTTTGTACGGTTACCAGGTAAGAATTAACGAATACAAATTGAATAAGAAATCGTGACCGAGACCTTGGTGACAATTAAGCCTAATTAATTAACATTAATTGTCATTAGTCCAGCCTGTATATTATGAACATTTTCCGTACTCACATGTACTTGTTATATCTTAGTATAGTGACGTACTTACTTAATTGAAGTTAATTAGAATTAGAATTAGCTAATTTCTCACATCACGTTCTCGAAAAATATTGCAAAAGCTTTATATGCTGACAAGAGCTAGTTTAATATACTTAAATAATAATTGTAAGTTATATAACAGCTTTTAAAACATGCTAACTGTTTTGAGACCATGTCTTAACTTATTGCAGTCCCAGAAATCCTTGTCTTCTTTTATATAAATGCTTAGGCAAGTTTAACTCAGAAAATCTGTCTTGTTACAGCAAAGAGTCATATCTATACATTTTGTCAGTGAAGAAAATCAGAAACTTTAAACAATTCCAAAATACAAATAAAAGATCTCCAAGAGCATGATAAAGTGCCTTTAGTTACAATGGTTTGACTTTGCAAATAGGCTTCGAATCCCAACTGCTTACAAAAAAAGTACAATGCCAGCAGGTACCCACGTAATTGCTATCATAAATTGTAAAATTTTCCATTTTCACACAAAACTCGAAAACAAAACAAATTAATAAAAACACACTTTTGTCGTCTACAAAAAGGTCTAAAAATAACACAATTCCTAGCCTTCACCGTTTATGTAGTACAAAAACTAGACGAGATAGAAAATAAAATGAATAGAGTTGCTATTGTGATGAAAAGTTGCGACGTTATCGCGTCTCGAAATTATAATAAATTTTGTTGGCTTAGACTAGTTCACCAACCGGAGACGGTCCGAGCTTTCATCTTTACCATTCAGTCATGCTCTGTAAATGTACTTTACGTAATTGATATGGAAGCAACTACATGTTCAAGATGTTCTAAGAAATTACTATAAGCGACTTACGAAGGGTTTTACGTTAGTAATTTTATCGTAGGTCGTTAAATGAGCACTATTTGTATTCTTGTTGGTTCGTTTTGGTTACACGCTCTAAGCCTAGAGAAGAATGGCTTGAAGCAATCAGTTTAAGTATGCGTACCTATTGTTATTTTTGTGCTAAGTAAACCTACGTGGGGAAGCAAGCATTATTCAAATTCGGTTAAGCACCTACTAGTAGTAGATTATCTAATAAAAAAACAAACGTCGGGATGGATTTTGTTAAACACGACCGAATAAAACATTTATAAACATGTGATAACGTCGCACAGAGAAGGTGGAATAAGAAAACATACTTAGCCAACAACAAATCAAAATTGGGGCAAGGCCAGGACCGCACAAAAATAAATACCTATTGCAATTTCATTGCTGCGGTTTTATGCCGTTTCTATTGAATGGTATAAAAGCGCCTTTAACCATTTAAATCCCTAGCAACGATTACTTCAAACGAAATCCTACACCAAGTAAGCTAAAAAATAAACTAAAGAGCTAAAACGTCGAGTTACTCGATAACTGCGATACGTATGGCTTCACCCCAGTACTACGAAACAGAAGGTTTTTAATCTCCTTTGTGGGACTTGCATCCAAAGCAACCGACCCTGTTTACCTGTGCCCTGTGCCCCAGTTTCAGCCACACCAATGAACTTAGCAGGAATCCGTAGTAAGGATTTGTTGAATTTTATATGGGTGACCTGTAAATATGTATATAGTCAAACCAAGCGTAACTAAAACTAATTTGAATAAGTAATTTAGAAAATAAGTTAGGTACGTTAAAGAAGATAAAGTATCCTGAAGGTTCCTAAAAAAGTATTATGCTATATCTGACATAAGGCAAGGCTATTCAAGAATGCTTCTGTACATCTATAAATGGTAAACATTTGCAGCGAAGGCTTCGAAAAAACCATAACGGGAGAGAAAATGGTAAACTTCTAAAAAAAATATATAGATATAGTTCATTTTTAGGTTTTGTTTTCTGAATGTTTGTTCGCTGCAGTATGATAAGCTAAAATTATTTAACTGGCTTTCATGAAACGTTTAATGTGATTTCTATAAAGAAATTTTTTTATTAAGTTCTTAAATTACAGCATACACTTAAACAAATTTTATTCTAGGTACTGAAATTGATCGAAAAAGATGTCTGCCCAAAGACTTATAACTTTGTCCACTTCCAAAAATAATCCTGTATTCACCTACATTCGTGCGAAGCCAGGTTCGATTACTAGTTCATTTTAAAAGAACAATGATGTTCTAATGGAAATGTCAAAAGCAGAAACATTTAGCTATAGGTACCGAGATGTAAGTTCTTTTCATTAATATTGTATTGTTCCAATAATTGAACACAGAAATGGAATCGGAAAATATATTTTTCATTCGAAAAAATTTGGATGGATTTTGCTGAATGATTTTAATGATTTCTTTCTATAAATAGGCACTTTTATTCCTTGGTAATTTTCTGCCAAACTAGATAGGAAATAAAATCGCGCTTAATCTTAGCAGACAAAGGCACTAGTCCGCCTGAATATTTGCTTTGACAGCTGATTATGATGTGTAAGTATTTTATGCTATGTAGCCGGCATATAACTTGGCGAGGATTTGGGACCTTTAACAAGTTTGAGCTCCCACATAGTGCACTAAATAATACAAAAAAGTGGTGCCTGTTATTGCCTGTGCATTATTCTATGGTTATGGACATCATTTATTGGCGATTATGTTTGCTTGAAAAAAATAGGACCTGTTTTCGTCTTACGATTCATGCCAAGTTACGTGCTGGGAACTATACTAGCGACTTGCCACTGGAACTGTTTACGGCAGCTGGATTAAACTAATACTAAAATTCAAATCGAACAAATCGGGTAATTCTTTAGATTAATTTGTTTGCTTTTTTTAACGACGCCAAAAATCATCAAATGACCCCTCCCGCTGTGGGTTAGCAGCGGAAAGAGTGTCAGACTCTTACTGACTAAAAACCGTCGTGTTCCGTCGTAGGCCTTTTACGTGTGTACCAGGGCCGCGGTAACTTTTTCAAACAATCTCGTAGCCCACAAATTAAGCAACTAAAAGAACAAACTCTACAGCTTTAACGGTTTAGTATAAACTTTGAATAATTAATATTCATAGAAATATATGTATGCCATAGGTATGTAGAGGATCCATATTTTATACCATAAGCTTATCAATGAGTGACATTTGCAATTCACAGATCGATATTATGATATCTACTTAATAGCAAGATTATTTTGTTGCTGACATTTTATATAGGTCACAGCTTATCTGATTAATAGGATTTCATTATTGATATTGTGGATCGAAAACTCTGTTAAACTATGCTTCAAAATATACATTTTTAGATTTAAACAGAGACATTTAAATAATCCTTTTATGCAAAAGTTTAGGACCCCACACAACAAACTTTTAATCGGCTGATAGTTTTAGTGGTCTGTGAGCCAACCAGAGGTAACTAAATTTTTGGATCGTTATAACCTTAAACCTAAACGTGTGTTTGACGCTCATTCTTTTCTGTATAAAAAGAGCCCTGCAATGGGACAATAAAAAGGCTGATGATGAAAATACTATCCATCAATTAGGCTCATTTAGCGGGGTAAGGAACAGGACAAATGTCTTTATCGGAAATTGACATAATCCAACTGAATAAACAAAAAAAAAATACGTCTAAAATCCTCCAGGGAATACAGGATGAATCTCTTATAGGTCTTAAGAATATCGTGTTCAGGTAAAACAACATTGTAAGATAGGCACATAAAGGTAAGCTTGAAGAAATATTTGTTTTGCTGGAACCGGCTTAGGATCTCCTTAGTGGGAACTGGAAGGAGCTCTAGGGAAATAAGGAGAAGGCTGAATACCTGGCCATCTATATGTAAGTATATCTACGGTAATATTTTTGAAGTAGATTCTGTTCATTTGTTCAGAAATTGAAGTTGAATTTTTGAAATAGAACAAGGTCTATCTTGTCTAGATTGTAAGAATTTACGAATTCTTTCTGTTTTCCCAAAGGGTTTGTGGAAGAAATATGATGTCTTTGAAAATTGAAAACTACTCTGTATCAGTTGGTACAGACCCAATTTTGCTAAGGACTGCCCGAACTGCTGAATAAAGGTATTACCTATCTATATATCTACGAGTATGTTTGTAACAATAGCTACCTACATAACACTACCCCATAAAGAAAATTGGTGGAAATTCTAATAATGATTTCCACCAAAAATGATTGATGATATGTCGCGAAACTATGGGGGTGACTTATGAATACAAGTAGACTATACAATGACCATTTTATCAAGACCCATCTCTGCATTTCAAACCCTTGAAAGCAGGGATCAAGACATATTGAATGTCAACTATATGATGACCTATCTACCTGTGCCAAATGTTTGTAGAGAGAGGTCAAGATACGTTGGTTTTTGGTATATTCGGCCTTGTGAAAACTTATTATGTAGAGGAGATTCCGGGGTCACGGCTTAACGGTCAATGACCTTGCTCAGCTAGGGAGGGTAGGTGTCTATTAATAAACGATTTTACCTCATTTTTCGTAGAATACACAGATTTATATTGCTTACGAACTCGGTAAGGTATTCTTTATTAGGTGCGGAGCTCATTTTGTTTGTTTGACAAGTTAATTTATTTTTTGGGCGAAATAACAGGGCTCTATATTATTTTTTACACTATTTATGTACACCTAGGCCAGTGTTTAAGTGATGTAAAAGCCAACATGACAACTTGAAGAAATGTACATAGATAGGGAAAAATACTTCTATTTTTTGAACGCTCAATTCTCAGAAACTACTATAGTGATTTGAAAAATATTTTCAGTGAAAGACAGCCTATTTACCTAAAAGGCTACATGCATGCTACAGTTTCATTTAGAACGATTTCCCGCGGTTTCACCCGCGTCCCGTAAGAAACCCGTACCGGGATAAAATGTAGCCTATGTTACTCTCGAAGACTGTAACTTTCTATCAGTGAAATAATTTTTCAAATCGGTTGAGTAGTATCATAGTTTTTAGGATAAATGAAATAAAAAAACGTTTCTTCTATAGTATATTAGTATAGATTTTTTGCAGCCACTGCACGTGCTATTAACAGTTGCAGTTTGCTTCAAAGTCACAGCAAAATATTTTCTTCAACTCCGCAAAAAAAACAAATGACTGCTGCCTTACTGCATAGGGCCTAACGAGACAGTTTTGTAGTATTGTTGGTTATAATTAAAGAGCCGGATTCTGAAGACAAAGGTGCCATTGAAGACGTGGACTTTTCATTGGGAACCTCTTTTGTCTCAGGTGGGAACGGCTCTGACGTTGAATACGATTCTTGCAGGGTGCAGTTTTGAATATACTTTTGTATTATTGTGGTTTGTTTGGTTAGGGTTTAGATCATTATTTTAATTAAAATAAAGCTTCATATTTCTTCTTATAAGTGAAAATCCATTCCTAACGACGAAGTGTCTACGCAGCGAGAAGGATTCAAACTTTTAAGGACTAAAACCTATGTGTACTTTTTCAATTATATAAGTACCTAGATAGATAGATAGATAGATAGATATAAGATAGATAGATATAACATTTATTCAGACAAACGACAAGACACCATAAAGATACACAATAAGAAATAAAACAAAACAAGAAGTGGGTAGAAAGACAAACATAAAATACAAAAATTAACGGCGTGGTGCAGTGTCTTACGCTTGCACCGAATGGGAGTCCAGCTCAGCATGTGTCAGGTAGAATACCTGACGCTGGTATTCTGCTGGATCCCGAAAATGACGCACGGACGTCGAGTAGATGATTGGTGTGTGCTGTGTGTATTTGAAATAAGTGTTTTATGTTCTGTGTGTGTTGTGTTTGAATATGAACTATGTATGATTAATAATGCAGTGCAAAAATGTGTAATTATGCAATCTGCCAGTACTAGTTTTGTCAGAGTACAAGTCAGCCGGAACACGGCAACGAAACAGCATCACGGCAGGTACCTGCTACCGCTAGATTATGGAGGTATTTGAAATCGTCATACCTAGTTTTTTTTGTGATGTAATAAGGAACTTTCGTAAGTGTGTTCTAAAGGTACCAAGTGTTTTGAGATTTCTTATTGGCGGGGGAATATTGTTCTAGCATTTAGTAGCAGCGTACCTAAAACTGCCTCTGAAGGCCGCAGTGCTGTGCGGTTCCGTGGAGAGTTGCTGTGAGCATTGTCGTACCGGGCGATCTCTCTTAGTAGCAATAAAGCTGAGTTTATTATACAAATAGGATGGCTCTTTGTACTTTGTAACCCCAAAGAGTAGGCAAGCCAAGTGCAACTTGCGGCGCGACTTCATCTTAAGGATGGAGTGTTCATTGATAAAGGGAGTGACGTGAGTTCTTGGTGGTATTTTGAAGCAGAATCTGGCGCAGGCATTTTGCACTCTCTGGATCAGGCGTTCCGTTCGTGCCAGCAATCGAGGACCGTAAACAGTGTCTGCATAGTTAAGGTTAGAAAGCACAAGTGACTCAACCAGCTGCACACGCAATTCCTCCGACAAAAAAGGCCTTATTTTATAAAGGATTTTAAGCCGGTAGAAACACGTGCGCACCGACTTTGCCACGTGTGCCTCATACCTCAACTCCGCATCCATGGTCAGACCCAGATTACGTGCTTCATTAACTCGGTCAACCGACTCACCCATGAGTACAACGTCTATTGTAGACGGCAGGGCACTAATCTGACATTTTGTACCAAATATCATGTACTTAGTTTTGGCGGGATTAAGTACCAAGCCGTTGACCTCTGCCCAACTTGCTATCCTATTAAGGTCTTCGTTCAAATCTCTCAGAGCGTTTAAATGTTCGCCAGGAACAAACGAGACGTAAACTTGTACATCATCAGCGTAAATGTGATACCTACACCGCTCCAGCGAGTTTACGATGTCAGCACAGTATAAAATGAAGATCAGGGGGCCCAGTATTGAGCCCTGCGGAACTCCTCTATTGACGGGAGTAAGTGACGAGGTCAGGGTTGACCCATTGCTCAGTCGCACTTCAACACGCTGCTGCCGATTGCTAAGATAGCTCCTAAACAATTTTATAGCATTATCGTCAAATCCGTAATACTTTAGTTTGCTAAGAAGCAACTCAATATTAATGCAGTCAAAGGCACGCGAAAAATCTAGCAAAACCAGAATTGTGCACATGCCCTTGTCCTGTGCAGATAGGATGTTATCCGTCACATCCAGCAGAGCGGTCGAAGTGCCACGTTGTTTACGAAAGCCTGACTGCAACTCCGGAAGCATATTGTTTGCATCCAAATACTGCGACAGCTGCTGAAAGATTGCTTTTTCAGCAATTTTGGATAGGCATGGCAATATGCTTATGGGCCTGAGATCTTTGAGTTCCGTCGGGTTGTTTATTTTTGGGAGGGGTCTAACACAAGCAATTTTCCAGATGTCAGGGAACGTTGCAGAGGCAATCGACTTATTAACAATATCTGTGATTATTTTTCCGACCCAAATATCGACCAATAGAATTGCACCATTCGACGTCACGTGGTACAACCTACATGGTATTATACTGAAAATTTTTTGAATATTTTCTCTGGTCGTTGCTACGTCAAACTGACAGGTTGTGGCCGACATTTGGGACGGAAAAATAATCTCCCGAATACCACACGAGCTTCATAATTATCTGGCATTTCCCTCAAGGTTCCCTGCAAACAAATAAAGTCGTCAAGTTAGAAAATACCCGATAATTTTGAAGCTCTTGTGGTATTATAAGTGATAACTTCTATTGTATGCGGAAATGTCAGTTTAAGCATGTCAAGTGTTATTCCGTCACAACCCTCAGCATTCGATTTCAACTGACCAAAATATCGCAAAACCTGTTCGGTACTCACCGGGTGTAGTGAGAAACTCGCCTCACTAAAGCGGTGAGATTCAAAGAAGGTACTTACAGTTGCATTTAAGTTTGGATTACCAGGAACATTCAAAAAATTTAAATTTATTTGATCAGGGTCTCTAAAGTGAACTGGAAGGTCATTGAGTGGTTTAGGTGGCAATATAGTACTTTTCAAATTTTTCCATAGTGTTTTTGGGTCGTTAATTTTGTTATTTATGTTTTGTTTAAAATATGCAACTTTTTCATAAAATAAGGAACTGGACACGAGTGATTTTAATTGTTTGTAATATACCTTCTTTGATTCCGACTTAGTTGTACGATACTTGGCGAGGGCCTCGTTACGCAGATGCATCATGAACTTTATCGTATCTGTTATCCATGGGTATGAGTGGTCTTTGATCAAGCAAGTCTTGACTGGAGCATACTCATCGAAAACAGACACGACATTCCGGTTCAGTGCATCGACCATGTCATTTACATTTGATAAGTCACGAATGATTTCCCAGTTTAAACGCGCCAAGCAATCATCGAAACTTTCCATATTAATTTTTGAAATTGGTCTGAAAGCCACCGTGTGAGGTTTATACTTACTACGCTTTATATTAAGTGTGCAATTTACCAATGCGTGACCATGTATTGAACCGAATGGTTCAACACAGACAGATATGTTGTTTATGGTAGTGCAAACAAGGTCGATTAGCGTCTGACTATGATCCGTGAAATGGGTGGGGGAGTCAACTAATTGCTTAAGGTTCAAGCAATTTAAAAATTCACTGACTTTCCGAGTTTGGCAACTGGTGATCAACATATTAACATTAAAATCGCCAAGCAGTATATAGTGGTCACATTTTGCTAGTGAACTGATGGTGTCGGTAATTGAATCTAAGAAGAGGTCCAAATCAGAGCGAGGGGGACGATACGCTGTTCCTATAGCGAGTTTGACTCCATTCAAAGACAGGGTAATCCACATTTGTTCGATAGACTCGTATCTGGGGTCAGTTGGTGTAGAACAGGCGCGGACAGTCAGACCGCGCTTGATGTAAAAACCCACACCACCGCCACGACCCCCGCGCACAGTCGCAGGTCGCGGCGTGTGACGCAGACGGTAGCCCGGCACCGTGGGCGCGCGACCCTCCTCGCCCGCTCGTAACCAGGTCTCATTGACTGCGAATATATCGAATGAATGACTTACCACTGACGCCACAAAGTCATCGTGCTTCGTACCGAGGGAACCCACGTTTAACAAACCAACTTTTAAATATTTATCATGCATTTATAACACAGTGTTTTGTTGTTAAAACAAAATCTAAGAGACGGCAGTAACTTTTCAAACAAGACCGTACTTAGTATTTTTTTTTATAAATATACGGAAGCATACATTTATGGTTATTGTCCCATTGAACGAGAGGAACTCAAAGACATTGGCTGGTTGGTTCACCCGTGTCATATAGGAACTATTTCGTTCACTCGGATAGAAGATAGCCTATGTATAGATTCCCAACAGTGTTTTCTTTTAATCCGTCCATTGATTCCTAAGATAGCGCGTCCAAGCCAATGAACTTCAGATATATAATATTAGTTAATATATAACTCTATTACACAAATATTAGTTGAGAGAAGATATTCGTGTAATACCCAGAGACAATAAATGTTCATTATATATAATTAGTGGAGTCAGAAAAGCCGTAGAGACTATTTTCTTAGCAGAACATTTAATTATACCGACCAATGAAGCTAAAGAAAAGCTACTACAGACAAGTTTATTCTCTGTTAAAAGACTACTTTTACGTTTAATATCAATTAGCTTTCGACTATAACTTCGTTTGTGTGAAATAATTACTAAGTTAAATAAAGGTAGTAATGATACTTACTTTGTTTCCCGAAAGAAATATTTGTATTATCTGGATAAGAACTAGCCTATCCTTGTGTCCAAAGTACCATCTGTTTTCGTGCAGCCGTTTTGCGTGAAAGCCTTACAAACAATCAATTTCGATTTTGCATTTAAAATATACATACTTACAACACTAAATACACCTTCATCTCTATCTGATTTTTCAGTAAAAAAATGTGGACGTCGTTAAAACGTCTTTGACTCTTTTTAGTTTTTAACGACTTCCCACAAATTATATTCTACATTCAGATGTTTGTATTTCTTAAGTCTTTACTTCTTGAGAACGCAATAAGATTACACGAAATATGAATATTCGTCACCTAAACATGAACCATAAAGCCATGTTATGAATAAAACAAAACACTACACGTAAGTCTAACTAGTCTAAGCAAGTATTATATTCTCCTTACAAGGATCCTTCATGATCTTCGAATATCTCATCCTTGAGAGGTCGATCCATGTTTACACAGGTTCAGAGATCAAGCTGTTGATGTTGGCACGTGTTTATGTTAAAAATGCACGTGCTGTTATATTGTAAGTAATTTAACCTAATACATACCTAATGCTATAGCAAAGGATTCGGTTTCATGTTTGTTTTGGATAGATCTATTCTAATATTGTGCTGAAAAGTTTGTTCACTTCCTAATCTCAAGAACTTCTGTTCAGATTCACAAAACCTTTCATCGAAGAAAACGTAAAAGCTTTTGCACGTAAAAGCGGTTTGACGGAAGCTTGATTTCATATAACTTCCAAAACAAACATGAATCTGATCTACTAACATAATAACATCGTGATTTGTTCTTGTATTTATTTTCTTAGCCAAATATTCCTATAGGTGTACCCACTTGCATCTAGCTCTCGATTTCTAAAAGGCACACACTCGAGCATTCATTCGGAAAAGTGCACCACGTAAGAACTTCGCTATTGAAAATGGTTTATCCACTTCGCCGTGTTTGTACAAGATATTTTATTGGAAAAACTTGCTGAAAAGGTCCTTAAATACTATTTTTTTATGTTGATTGGCAAATAGTAAAGTCACTCTATCTTATGCTGCATTTTCATACGGTGACACAAGTATGAAAATCCGTGCAGTATTTTTTGAGTTAACAGACAGGCAGAGGACTTTGATTTACAATACGTAGTAATGCCAATAATATATTGCAATTGCCATTACAAATTGGTGATGAATAAATCACACACGACACGTGCAGCCATGCAATCAAATATTCTAGGAAAACCACAGAGATAAACGATGGAACTACGCAGAGGTAGAAACCACAGTTTTATACGAAATTGCCGCTTTTAGGTCCACATTAAATAAGTCACTACTACGGTTTTATTTATTTATTTTAAAAGAGAATCATCATATCAGAAACAAATTCTAAAATTAAAAATAACATAAAATTACTTAAATAATGGTTACGTTCATTATACTTATCTCGAGAGACGACTCCGGTCACCGCAGACGTGGGTCTGCGGGCGGAGAGCTTTGAGTGACTCATCATCCTTCTGTTTCTTAAAAAGACTGCAAGCCATGCGCCCCTCAAAGACCAGTCAGCAAACTCAGCAGGCACTTATAGGCGAAGCCTACCAGAGCTGCGGTGTTGTTCGAAAGAGTTACCGCGGCCCTGGTAGGTACACAAAGGTCTCCAAAACTCCAGAAGGAATATGCACTAAGATGACTATATCTGAAAAAAAAAGTATAAGGTCCAAAGTAAGTATGGTATATTCCTTATATTTTCCACCCTTACCTTTCCCATAAAAATACAATTTCAATAACATCTAATGGTGTCTCCCCAGGAATAACAATCATGACCAACATATAATTTGTTATGAAAGAACGCAATCAGAACGGGTCCCACTGCGTAATATCATGAAAATCACATCAATTTTATGTATTTTTCATGGGTGTATTGCGGAAGACAGGCTGGACATACAAATTATTACCTGTCGACCTAGTGGTATTGATAAAACGTCATATTTTACGTACTTCCTTATATTTTAATTGCGTAAAACGTGTGTATGCGTATCGATTTCAATTATTGTTTTCAAGGAAGGATTTAATTTACTGAATAAATTAAAACTATGAAGCTAAAAGTAGTAAATGATGCAAGAAGATTTTTTGTTATGTATGAAATAGTGTTAGAAATAAGTACTACATAGTATAAAAATGAGTAGCCAGTTTTGACATACTTTTGCCTAACTTATTATTTTCATAATATTAAATACTTACTTTAACCTAAAGTCAGTCATAACTAGCCAACAGACTTAAAATGAAAACAAATCCTCCTCTTTTTGAAATAATTTCTAATTTATTAACATTGCAAAATTTCATTTGTTAAAACGTTAGTATGGTATTAATGATTATGCCCTTTTATATTAAATTTAATGCTGAATATGAGGCGAGATATGAAGAATCATCATTGTATTTTTAGACCTAATTGTAACCATATTTCAAGCAAATTCTAATTCTAATTCAGAAATCCGAAAAAAATTAAAACAACCAGCAGTCCAAAAGATAAATAAACTTACTTCTATCACCAACAAAACAATGTAGGTATCTGTCTGTCGTATTACATTATGACACCTGTTGGCAGGACTCCACTCAATTATATTTTATTGTCACCGCTTTTATTTCGCACTACATGTGTCAGAAAGTCTGACAACTAGTTCTGTTGGGTATCATGTTATGTTGACTTGTGGAGGTCAGTTAGGCAGTATGATTGGAAAGCTCGTGATTTTATAAATTTGCGTCTTGTTAAATTGTTTTCTGTTCTATACATGGGTGATAATACTTAGTCTATATTTTAGTAGTTACCACGGGACGCGGGTAAAACCGCAGGAAACAGCTCGAGCAACACTATAAAAATGAAAATATTTAAGTGTGTATTTTTGTTACTTCTTTACACGCAAACTGTTGAACGGGATTTGATGAAACTTATCAGTAACATAGCTTATTGCAGTCATATAATAAACAGGCTTTCTATCCGGGTGCGGGAAGTAATACCTTCAGAAAGCGGCTGAAACCGCTGGCTAAATCTAGTAAGAAAATAAGTCACCAAAATAAAGTCATCTAAAACGCCTCTACCTTAATTGGTAGCACTTTTATGAATAAATGGAACCTTTTTGGCGTTTCTCCCGAAAGTCCGGGGGAGCATATTATAAAGGCTAACAGGCAGTTTACAGGTGGAGTGTCAGTGTAAACGAATGCCGAGTAATTGCCGTGACACTAGTGCTGGGCTAGATGTTTCGCGAAATTCGAAATTCGGTATTGCGAATTCTGTTTTCGAAGTTTTGGTATTTTTATTTTTAGATGTGTCAGATTTTGGTTGTAACGAATTAGTACGTTATTTTTATATGGATGATGCTGCCGTGGTCTTTAGCAATTTACTTACCTGCTATTTATTTTTAGTTAACTACATTTGTTATGATTTCTCTAGAATTGTTGTTCGCAGTTTTGTACATTCTATTCGCAGATTTTATATTATTTATTGATTTTTAGAATTTTCGTGGTTATGTCGGACATGTTATCTTTTGAGTTTTGAGGTCTTACTGCCTATCTTTACAGTCATTGCTCTTTGTGTCAAATACAAAAGTTGGAAAATACCACTCTTCCTTGTCCCATCCCTAAGTTGCCACAAAAAGTCCATTAAAATCCAACATAACATGGCAGGCCCACTTCTCAGAAATTAAATCTGTTTGCAATAAATTAAGTAATTGTTTTACCGAAGTTGCGAGGGTCCCGGATTAAGCGTTGTTAAAAATATTGACACGACAAATATTTAACTTTGTTAACCCAATGTTTCTTTATTACTTTAACTTATTTATTTATGTACTCACCTATGGATTTTCTGTAGGTAATAAGTAAAAACAGTGTTTTTGATAGTACATAATTAACTTTTTACATACTTACCGTCAGTTACACAAAGCTCCATTAAAGTTAAAGCTTCTTTTAATCTATTGCTGACTCTTTCGTTGTCAACAAGATAAAAAGTCTCAGCGATAGATTTAATGAAGCTTTGTGCAACTGGCGATTAGTCTGATATTGGTCGAATTATCGGAGACAACTATTGCGCTAATTGAAATTATTTGGGCTATTGATTAAGAAATAATATGAAGTGTAGTTAGTTAGCGTAGTGTTTTCCTGAGAGCGAGATAGTAAAATTGTTCACGAACAAAACATGTACAGGATCAACGCGAGGCCACAGAAACAAAGTGCATAATTTTAGAAATATTCGCATGCAATTTGTTACTGTTCGCAAAGCAAATATACCAGATGCAACATTTGTGTGGAATCTGGTTTTAATAATACGCCTGCAGTTATATCTAGATGCAGCTAGCGTATCAACGATATAAAAATATTATGTTTATTTTACGACGGCCTCTGTCGGTTTTCTAACAGACACAGAGTAAAATATGCAGTGTGACATTTTATCGGAACCTTAAGTTTTTACCAAATTGCACCTATATCTTTTTCACACAAGCACACTTTGGTATATTATAAACTTGAAATGGATGTAGGTATGTTTTGTAACTCTTTGTGTAAAAACTACATATGAATGAAACTAGGTAGTAATGATGCTTATCATATATTTTTTAAGTAAATTATTAGCTAAACAATTTTTTAACGACCAGTTTGAGCAATGACACCAAAATACAAGAGTGTATGTGCGACAGATTTTAACTCTGAGAGTAGACCAATCGACCAAATGTATGCGCTAAAATCTCTGACTGTTTAAAAGGGCTGTTAGTTACAAAATAAATTGTGGGTTGACTCGTTTTCGAAGACTAAATAATTTTTTCTACTGCATTTCTTACTCTGCGACAGTGTCATCAAGATTTTTTAATATGAAGAAATTGTTGCATTTCTAGAACCCGGCTGGCGGCGTTTTGCTTATGAATCTGACATTTTACAATATTATGTTTTTACTACCAGCTTACCGTGGCTTCGACTGCATTCTGGAAAAAACTAGGTTATGCACCCGGATATAAAATATTAATAACCTAGTCGAGTTTATAAACTACACCAATTTCATACTTGGTTAAAAAGTGGTCAAAAATCTCAAAATAATTGGTTCAGCACACTGACAATTACTTTCTAATATATAATCTTACAGTGGCGAGGCGTCCTTATAAGCCGATTCCCATCGGCTTCCCTTTCGAATTTCAAGAAAGAAGCATAGGTATAAGTTATAATATAGGTAGGTATAGGTATAATTAATATACTGCCACACTCAGAATGGATACTTAAATTAGTCCTAATGAGTTCTTAACTAATTATCATTAAATCTGTTAATGAACGATACATCCCAGAGACGAAATTTAAGGGTTCATTAGTTAATGACAGCTTTAAGTATCCGTAGGGCAGAGTATCGTCAAATTGTCTTTGATAATGCTTATCGATAAACGAAAGGTGTAGCCGCACCTTAAAATGTGAAATTATTAAGTAGCAAAAACTGTTATTTAAATACATTAAAACCTTGTATATCAACAATAGAAATAAGAATTTGTTAATTTCGGCATCGTTTTTACGTAAAAACACCTATTTTCATGTAAATGATATAAAGTACATGGAAACTTTTTTCTGGTATCACTGTCAATATTGTACTGTCAGTGTCAAGGTTACGTTTAAAATTCTTGTTCCGTTAACCGTCAGGAAAGAAAAGTGTGTGGAAAAATGTGATAAGCTCTGAAATAAATAGCTTTATCTTAACATATTATCATGGTAAGTTTCGTTTCTATGTACATAAGTAGCTGCACATATGTATTTGAGATATTTAACTTGTGCTTGTTTCATTTTAGGAGTCTTCAGGAACAAGAGCCCCATGCAAACGTGTGGCTGATTTCACGGCGGACGAAAAGCTTTGTTAGCACAATTAGTTAAAAGAGACCAATCGTGGAATCTTAAATAACAGATGGCAAGTCAGTCGCCAAGAAACAAGCAGCATGGGATAGTATAACACAGGAAATCAATCAGGAATCAATCACCAACTTCCAGACTACGGGCTGCTTTGTGAAAGTTTAAGAAAACTCAAAAAGCGATTTCGGCCCGACCTCCGACCGGCCTCGAGCACAGCAGCCGCGCTTGCGACCACTAGATCAACGAGGAAGTCAAATAAACTTTGTACTACATAATTGGCCTCTTGTTCAACAATTAAAAAAGTATTCCTCTTATTTTATGGATTTTTATTTATTAAAAATTATATTAGGTATGAGAAAAATCTATCAACTATAGATTGTCGCACCAAAAATCCATTGCTGTTGGTTGTGCTTTCACGCCTTTCACTCAGGACAACATCATCATTCTCAATATGAGGAGATTCCCAGTTCTTTGGAACCAAATCATCAACCTGTAAAGAAATATTATGCAATGTCGCACAAGCACATATAACAGCCACAACTGTATCCATCTTAATGCCCATGCCAAGTTGGAGACAAGGAAACCTTCTTTTCCAAATGCCAAAGCATCTTTCCACAGTATTCCACATTATATTTTATTGGCTTCTGTTGTAGTTTTCTTGTGCAGTTGAATTTGGTGATAAAAACGGTGTCAGTAGCACATTGCTAACTGCATACCCGCTGTCCCCTAAAATTATACCTTTTAACACACCAGTATTCAGTCTTTGTTTACTTGCACTGCTGTTATAAATAAAACTATCATGGGTACTGCCAGGCCACCGGGCTACTAGATCATAACATTCCAAGTTTGTCCCAGTGACTGCTTGAACATTGATAGAAAAATATCCTTTTATATTCCTATAGACTTCTAATGTTACTCCTCCTGGGCTTCTTATTTGGCCCCACTACTCTAAACCTTCTGGTATAGTCTACGAAATCAATAAAGTCAAGCAAATCACTCATCTTTACTTTATTGTTAAAACATTCCCATTCCTGAGACTTTTTAAAATATTTTATTTACTTTTATAACCTTAAACATAAATGTCAAAATCAATCATTAGAAAGTTAAGTAAAGGTTTTGCTTTACTTAACTTTAATTGTCATTAAGGGATGCTAACGGATCATTAATTGTCTCTGAGAGTGAGCTTTTTTAAATCTTTACTAAGGAGCCACTTAAGTAACCATTAACTGACTCTGAGTGTGGCAGATCATTTAAACCACACAATTTAAATATGTAGGTATAACAAAACGCCTACCACCGTAAAAAAATTGTCTATAAATTACTTGAAACATTTTGCTCCTACTAAACAAGCCGCGGCTTCCTCCTCCATACAAAACTACGCTTGCGTGACGTCATCCACGCCGCGCCGCGCGATGTTCGCGGCATAAGGGCGAGCGGTAAGCCGGCTCACGGAGCGGGTTCCAGCCAATCAAAACTCGCGAGTGAACGAGAAAGAACGCGTCAAGAGTAGAGTAGCTATATCTGTCTACGCGCGAGTCTCAAATATGTAAACAAACAAATCAGACAAATTCACTCTCATTCTTCTTATTTTAGATAATACCAATAACAATTTGTTCTTTGTACTACTTAATTGAATTTATTAGTGTGTGTATCATTTAGAAATAACATAGTTCGTGTGTGTACAATATTTTATGTTAGTTTAAGTGTTTTAGTTACATTATGTCAACATAGATGGCGTTGTGCATTTTTATGCAAATCCTGAATCGCGGTGTTAAGATTCTCCGCGATTTAATGACCCTACTTGGGAATTGATAATTTTTGTGTTCACCACAGTGATGCCAGATGGGGGGGATTCCCCCCAAATTTGGGTGTATTTTCTGTCCACGGGGATTTTTGGGGGTGAAATCATTTGGGGGTGAAATCATTTGGGGAACAGCGGGGATAAAAATTGGCTTGGAGGGAATTGGAGGATTTTTCGAAAAGTTTTATGACTGAACGCAACCAAATTACTTTTACTACTTAATTTGAACGCACCATAGAACCACACAAAACATACACACAGTACCACAATAATGCTGCGTGCGGAGAACGACGATGAACGATGATACTATATATTTATTTTACAGAAGAGCTGTTCTCTTAGAGAGAAATTCAAAGAAATAAATATTCTGACTGTTGCTTTTCAATACATTTTGAAAATTTAATCTACGTTCGTAAAACATATCTAACTTTGTTCAAATGTGATTATGACGATGTTCATAGCAAAATACTAGGAATAAACATAATCTTGCTGTACATGCTACTCGCCTCCACAGAGTAACCAACTCGTTCATGGGTCAATGTATACGCTTTTACAATAAACTTCCCAAAGCTTTCCAATTAAATATTTTTTAAATTACTGGGGTTTTTCTCAAAAGACTAACATTTTGGGGATTTTGGTGAGAGTTGGGAGAATGCTAGATCACCATCTGGCAACACTGGTTCACCAAGTACATAATTTTGATTAAGTAGTTGGCAGTATCATTACTCCCTACTAATCCCCGCAATCGCACTGTGACCTGGTACTCACTCTCAGTACAAGTACAGTGTGTGTAGTGAAAAAAATAGAGGGACCTACGTTGAAATGAGTTATTTTGATACGCCGACAGTTTGCATCAGGTTTCTTTTTAGTGTACCTACTTTTAAAACTTAATTAGAACATGTTCAAACTATCAGTCTAGTCAGTGCTAAAAGGTGGACTGAGAAATTACCTCCATTATCTCTCTCCCCATCCCTCAGTTTTTTTGCTGCGGCTTCCCTATTTCATTAAACCACCCTTCGCCACTGTAATCTTACCTATATGTATGTCTGTACCACACCACGAGACTGTAAAGTTCCGGATTTTTGGGAGGCGAACATGGGGCACAAGTCAAAACGCTGAAGACCTTTTGAGATAACTTTAATGAAATGATGATACAAAACCGACGATCATTCCTGCGAAATGTTTCCTCGTCATTATATTACTAGATTTAGGATTATTTCAACAGTTTTTAAAAGACTAAAGTAGGAAGGTAAAGCCAGCATATAATAATATAGGTACAATACACATTTTCTTTGAGATCCTCGTCCAGTACTAGCTATCAGCTATCGAAAGCGATGCAAACTAAATATTTGTGCACCACACAGCTCAGTCGCGATGTTTGTGCATCACAGATTGCTGTTTGCGATATCTCGCATGATAGCTATGCAAGGAATAAAAACTTGTATATTGAGGTTTACTTCTTGATAACTGGGTAACAGCTCGGCTTTTATCAATAGATCATACTTAACATTTTTCATTTTCATTCAATACCACGTAATACACTTTCTCAGGTCGTGGACTGTGTGTGCAACAAAGAAATCTGTTCAGTATTTTTTATTTGAAAGTTACTTATTTATATTCTAGAATTGAATCTGCATACTTGAGAGACTGGTGCTTTAACTACTTCTTTACCAATTTCTTTTAAATCGGTTCAGTAGTTTTTACGTAAAAGTCCACCAGAAAAGCTGCCTCACCCGATGGTATATAAACGTAGACTTAAAATGAAACCAACTAAACTCCAGCTAATTTTCCCATTACACTCAATTAACAACAAATTGGGTTCTTCTCAAAAAACTTATTAAAGTACCAAATCACCAATACGTTAAAAACTTCGATTGCTTCGTACTAAGAAAAGTTACGATCAGCAAGTTTCTCGACCTTTCAACAATTTTTGAAAAGCAAATATACTTACTTAATCATAAAGTTAGCCGTTTAAGTTCAATGGCATTCATCATGTAAGGTTGGCAGACGAAATTATTTACTGACTAGCTGTTGCCTGTGGTTCCACTCTCATTTTAGACAGTATTTTTCACACACTATCCAGTCTATATCCCCAAGTTTGTCTCTGAAATGAGACTAATCTATCTAATATAAAGCTGAAGACTTTCTTCGTTTGTTTGAACGAACTAGTCTCAATAACTACCGGACCAATGTAAAAAAAATGTTTCAGCGTAAGATTAGTGCATTCAAACAAACAGACTCTACAGTTTGACAATTCACTATATAAGTGTACTTACCTAGATTTGATTAGGGAATACAAAATGCTAAAATATTGCAAAACTAAGTAAGTACATACCTAACTAATTAGCCCTTCATCTTTAGTTTAACTTAACTTGAAACTTCAAAGACTGTCATTCATAACAGAACAATAAGTTTGTCAGAAGAATAAACAGACAAACTGACAGACAGATAAACCTGCCTCACCAAGTGACATCCCTAGACATAATTCATTACACTTGATATTTTTCCAATAGAAGTTTCGTCAACTTTTGATAGAATATTAATCTTATTTAACATCTGATTACAGAGCTAAACATTTAACGTTTATTGTTAAAGTTAATTACTTACTTGTTTTCTTCTTAGAAGTTTCAAAAGTCCTTTAATAACAGGGTTTTATTATGTAGAAGAGCCGCATTGAGCAAGCGTGGTGATTAATGCTCAATCCTTCTCCGTGTGAGAGGAGGCCGCAGCCCAGCAGTGAGATGATAAAAACGCTGTAACAGTATTATGTAGATGAGTTTTTCTCAGGGTTTTCCCGCTCTTCATGACTTGAGATTAAATTAATAATTGTACCAAGTGATTCAAAATAAACATTAAAATATGGTGTACAGGCTGTCATTTGAAAATTGACAGTAGTTAGAGTCGGAAGCTAGAAAGTCAGTTTTTTTCTTAATATAATTTTATTATAGATCACATAAATCCCACCCGCACCAAGATGTGATGTGCACTCTTAAATCTTGCAAAAAACCTAATGAGAGTTCGTACAGCAGTTTTAAGTTTATCGCACACATACAAACAGACGTGTCAGAGGCCTTTGTGTTAATATTATGATATACGGAGAAAAATATAACTTATTTTACAAATCGTTAAAGCCCTAATTAAATCCAAACTAATATTATAAATGCGAAAGTAACTCTGTCTGTCTGTCTGTCTGTCTGTCTGTCTGTCTTTCTGTCTGTCTGTCTGTCTTTTCTTCACGCCTAAACTAATGAACCGATTTGTGTGAAATTTGGTACAGACATAGTTTGAAACTTGAGAAAGGACATAGGATAGTTTTTATTACAAAAAAAAATAATAAAAATAAAATTATTCCGGCCATATAGCGCCATCTATTGGTCAAATCAAAAATCTGCTGGTAGTCACTATTCCACGCGAACGAAGTTGCGGGCAAAAGCTAGTATTTTAATAAAACTAATGAAGGTACTATCTGGTTACTTTTAACATTTATTTAAATGTCAGTGTTTTTAACATTTAAAAATTTAATTATTTTCAGGGATAAAGTATCACAGGCTAACGAATTAATTATGAACTAAAAAGATATTACAATGATCTGTTGCTATTAATTTTAATAGCTTAGTTGAAATAGTTTTTGAAGGATCGCTAAACCCAAAAGGCCCAGTAATTCCTGGGGCGCGATTCTACTAATTTTACTTAAGCGACATACGATTCACGTTCGACCTAGATCCAATCCCGACTCAATTACGATTGAAGCGCATTCTGCTATTTTTTCTTTGAAATAAACGTTTTTATCCTTTTCTGTCACTGAATAATGAATCACTTTGTCTGCAAATGATTCACGATTGCAATATGATTGTAGAGCAACCTACCGAATAGACCAAAATAACCAAAATAAATGGCAGACTGGCAGAGGCAAACCAATCGAATGTCATTGGAATACGATTAGTCTTATATTAGTAGCAGAAAGCCCGATATGGTTAAAAATGCTATTGCGATTCAATTTCTATTCAATGTTGACATTATTAACTTAGGAGAATCGGGCCCCAGAACGTGGAATAATTATGATGAAAAATTCTTCTTCTTCCTCCTGCAACGTTCCCATGAAAAAATGATGATGCTTTATTTATTAATTACAATTCGCAAAAATAAATTAAAACTGATTAAACATACATTAAGACGAGATGTAATTAACATTCAATGTGCCAGATTACAGCATACGTGTTTGCCAGAGAATGGGGCGTTGCTTTCCAAAGAGTATAAATTAAATTTTCACGGCACGCCATTCGGAAAATCCTTTCAGAGCTCCGGGCCTGGCTAATGGATGTATTTTAAAAGTAATTAAAAATGTGTTTTAAATAGTATTTCGATTTCGAGTTGATTTTAAATGTTGAATTCGAGTTTGTTTTGGAGTTTTAGATTTGTTATGTAAAGTCAAAGTCGTTAGAGAAAACTTATACAAATGCATGTTGAGAAACTATGGATCTGCGCAATTATTTAATTCTGTTAAAGTTGTATATAAATACAATGTAAGTAAGTAATAGTAAAAATTAAGTAACCTCTACATTAAGCTTAAAACTTTTAACATTAGTATGGTTTGGTTATTTAATTTTATCTAGGTATTTTTCTCTTCAAAAACGTACATACATCTAGGATAATGTAATTATCAAAATCTTTAAACCAAATGGCATAAAATTACTTTGTTCATGTTGAAATTAATATAACTTACACAAACAACAAGCGTTTACATTTATAAAAAAATCTTGCAAACTCCGCTGCCGCTGGCAGATAGTTTTATTTTATTAGATAAATCGACAAAAAGTAAAACAAAATAAAACAACAGCATAAGCTGTTTTACATATAGAAATAACACTTTGTTCAATACAAGTCTAATAAAATCCACATTTATGTAACAAATCCGTAAAATTGGATATAAAATTGAAAGCTTATACGAAAAACTAGCGTGAAAATATTATTCAAATCAATCATATTGAGATGTGAAAGCGGTCACCAAATCATACAGAATCCTTTGCAGACACGTCAATAGATATTACGAGGGTCTGGGGCCGACCCGGCTTACAAGTTGGACATACATGGTCTAAAATTGGCCCAATGTTGGTGACCCTTGAGTAAGTAGAGTACCTACTCTTTATGAAAAGTTGGACAAGCATGGTCTAACGTTTGGCCAACGTTAGTGACACTTGGGTAAGCTGAGCAATGTTTACGAGAACGTTTGACAAGCATGATCTAATATTGGGCCAATGTTGGTTCTTTGCTACATAGAGCACTGTTTACAAAGGGACTTTTTGTACAGTCATGAAGTATAGATGTGATACCGTTGAACTGAATCCAAGAAGGAGTTTATAAATTCGGATAATCTATGGTCATTTATATCTGTGGTCATTTACTACTTACCGATTTTAAAAAAATCTTCATTTGTTTGTAAAGGTATAGGGTCTGATAATGGAAGCCCGGATAAGTCGAGGTACATATATCTGTTTTAACATATTCAGATACAAAGCATCGCAGCTTTATCCGAATTAAAATCAGCAAGTACAAACGTAATGTAAAACCTTGCTCGCGTATTACCAAATAAAAACATGATCGAATGAATTTCATTTGCAAACAGACCGACATTGAGTTAGGCGGGGATTATGAAAATCGCATGGAATATGTAGGACATTGTCGCTAACATTGTAAGCCGGGAGCCGGGATGAATATCTTAAAGCCTTGTTCAGACTACGCGTCCTAAGAACACATCGCGGTTACACTATTTTGGGTTGTGTTGCCGCTGGCCTAACCATATTGCAGACACCAACATAGTTGGGAAAATCCTGAGAAGATGATGATGATAAATAAAAAAATAGATGATGATAGCTAAACCATAATCAACGTTAAATTTGCCGCTCATTTGTCAAATGAGCGATTTGGCAAGTGGATATAATTCGGTTATTGTTATTTATATGTAGTAAGTTAAATAGTGAAACCCACTCTATATGCACTTCGCACCAAACTTGTTGGCGTCTTGGAACAGGGTGAGGGTCGCTATGTAGAATCAATTTCAGGTATCAGCGGGTGGCGGAGGTTTTCAATTAATATGGGCGACATTCACGATATTGTGTGTGCTGCAAGGCGCCACTTTGGGGAGAATCATTTGAATACGCGAACTCTTTACCTACATTGTACGCGATCATTTTAACGCTCCGTCCGAACAAGACTTTACTGTCATCGTTAAAAGACCTTTTCGGGCATTATTAAATGAATATCAAATAACGGACGCTTTTTAAGGTTTCTGTGGCAAGTTACTGAAGCCTTAGAACATTGAACTTTTATTAAATGATCTTGCTTTGTCTTCGTAGTAGAAAATTACAGTGTTTTGTTTTGTTTAGATTATTTTTTATTTATCTTAAAAACGCATTTGTATCGCTACTTTCAATTTCAAAGTTATGTTCATGAATCAAATTCTGTTTTGTGTAAGTAATTATGTGAATTTGATCATTTTTGAACAGTTTAATTTCGATAAAACCATTCACAGGTTGTATGCAATATATTAAGGTTTCAATTGATATAAATGGAATTTGATGCGAAACAAATAAATAGATTTACTAATAAATGTGTTTGATGTGTCCGTCTTTCAGCTGAAATCGTATTCAGTAATGGACAAACAGACCTGCATGCACGTGTTATCTTGTGCACGTGTAAAATAAGTTGATTCTGTGTTGTGGGCGACGTTTAACGTGCTATTTGCTATTTCTGTATAAATAAACTCTATGGGGTTCCTGCATTTTCTTGGTAGAGTATTTATTTTTCATTTTGATGAACTGTTATGAGCAATATTAAATTTAATGAGAATTTAAATAGGAAGTTAAGTTACATAGACGAGAGGAGACGTTATAGGTACCTATATAATAAAGATAAAATAATTTTAGTGTGTTTGTTTGTACCTAAAGCTTCCGAAACTACTGAACCGATTTGAAAAATACTTTCTCTGTTGGAAAGCTACACTCTTGCAAAGTAACACAGGCTATATATCATCCCGATTCCCGGTGAAAACCCGCGTCCCGTGGGAAAATGGCTGGTCTTACAAAAGCCTTTTAAAAACACAATGAAATAATATTTTCAAATCAGAACTCAATTCCTACGTGACCCATTTGGTTAAGTAAATAAATCAATGACGTGAATGTATGACAACTGAAACCGTTTGCTTATTCATAATTTGTTATAATCGGATAAGTCGGTAAGCCTTTGCCGAATCCGGGATTAATGGAATCGGTACCTATTGGATTTAACAAATGTTCGCTTTCAAGTTACCTATATGTACATTGAAAATACTTGTGTTTGGGAAATTAATATATTACTGTTATGATGAATATGTTATAGATTCGGCTCAGAATATGTCGTGGAATTGGCGCAAAAAGAAAATGTATAAATGAGGTTCTCAGTTCGACTGTGTATGTAAGTTTGTGCGTGATTATCTCGCGTTTGGCTGAACAGATTCTGATGCGGTTTTCAGTGTAGTATATGTCAGACGTATGAGGTAGGTATTGGCTGATGGATATGCGCATGGAGAATGGGCCTCATGTGAAATTAGATGTCAAAGGTCTAAGACTAATTCTACCTTAAACGGAGCACCAATAGGAGCACGGCTGTTATTAAACCACCAGTACTTCAATAACGTATCATTAGATAGTCTTCAAACATTCTACTATTATAACAATTATTACACTACTAAAGCACAAAGGGGCTAAACACCAATGAGCCACGAGCCACGAGACACGTGTAACTTATGAAATGCGCTGTAATTCTGGCGTAATACTTATTTACCAATTTGATATATAACATGGAGGAAGGAAAGATGAGCGGAGATGCCATAAGGCGGGTAGGTCAGGCACTTTCTCGTAGGTCAAAACTACTGTACGGTAACGGTAACTGTCATGAACCTTAACTCAATGGTAATAAGTACGATTTTCCTATAAAACTGTTCCCACTGGCCTGAAGTTGAGTGTACGTTGGGCGTGAACTAATAAACTAACAAAGCATTCAGATTCCTTGAGACATCTGTCAAAGATAAGTCTTGATTGATTGGTGATTTCTTTTTTTTAATGTTCGGGTCCCAAACAAAGTGTATGAGGGTGCAGCCAGTAAAATTTGTCGTCCCCCGAACACCCGCATTTTAGCGACGTTAAATTGTTATTGGATATTCCATTATGACATCTCCACACGTCATTTTGTTCTCCATGCTATGTACGGTGTAAGTTTTCCCATTCCCCGAAAATAAGATGGTGAATTTTCCCGCGATATTCGAAAATCCCACGCACATTTCCCGGTATTCTGCTATCGATCCCGCGGTGCAACACTAGTGTAATTGCTTCCTGCTTTGATTTCACGAAACCATAGCGTATTGTGTTTGTCGTAGAGTGAGAATGATTTAGACTTGTCGATCTTATAATAAAGGGAATTTTAGTGCCATTTATTTGGGGTTTGTTTACTGCGGTTTTCAATAACCGACCCATTCGTGGTTGAACGATTGCAATTTGTATTGACATTTGCTTTATATAAATTATGTATAATCTTTAGAATTAGTCCCAAAACAACAGATGACTCGGTTATTGAAATCCATAGTTAATGATTTACACCATGACGGCTTGGCACCAAATGGAAGGGGATGAAATAAACTATTGCTGCATTGTGTAAAAGACAATATGGCTGATTAGACTGCCGTTTGTAAGATGATATCAAACAGAGTTTGAAAGGAGAAGACTTGCTGAAACAATACTTTTAGGTTATAAATAGGTGTAATGAATTCAATTTATAATTAACAAATATCAGTTCGTTCTCTCAGAAAAAAAATACCAATAATACTTAGGTTCTCTATAGCATTAGTTCTATCCCTCTTCAAAATACGTACATATTTATAACTTCATAACTCTGCGGTGTTCCCCAGTAATATTTGGTGTGAGAATAATGAAATGCGTGGCCTTTGTTATGAATGAATATTGGTGCTGCTGTCACTATTGTACTAGCCATGAATGTACTGACAATATCTATGATTAATTACCTATCTATCTACATATATTTGCCTACTATTAGTGGAATTCTATAACCGATCTTTTTGTTCATTTGCGATTGACTAATTGATTTTGCCACTAACTCTATATGTATAAATTATTTCAAATTTTAATCATTTATAGACATGTTATAAAAATCTATCGTTTTTTAATACTGTTGCGGATTTGTGTAAACGAAAAACAATTGAAAAAGCATAATTCTTCGAATTTTAACTAGGCCAGTACATTTAAAATAAAACAATTTAATTAAAGCATAAAGGAATTTCTTTAATAAAATTGCTAAAAAAATACACGGGCCAGCAATACAATGTATGTAAACAAAATGCCTAGGAATTCTTCATGACCTGAACCCGATAACACCCGAACATTGCCGAATTTTCCCGAAGCTATCGGGAACGGTTTGTTCGTGCATGTCTCCTTGACACTACAAATGTCAGGGATGCTACCCTTGGCATTAATGTAGTTGCAATCGTTTCGAAATATACTCGTATGTCCATCGAGTTATCCATAAATAGTACATACACATATTTATTTGTAATTTGCATGCATACTTTTCGGGAAAATTTTTCGTATTAATTAAACATATGAGATACTTGTAAATAAAATTTTCTAACGATTCATTTTCGTGCTTCATTCTACTTTTTTTTCTAAATTCAAATATTAAGGTATTTTACACTTGAATTCAGTATCTCTAATCCGCATTCGATATTCAAAGCATAGGATTGAAAACGTTGATTATTCTAAATCTGGCTTTGAATAAATATTTCACATACATGTGGCCAATTGAGCTACTTCGCAATATTGTAAATCGGTTGGAAATTAAGCCCTTATCTGTGTGGTTTGGTCAAGTTTCAACATAAACAAGTATTATAATGATGTTTAGACCTTTTTGTTTGTAAATAATATTATGTAAAATGTACTATCGTCCTCGGTTTCTCTCTGTTCGAAAGTTATTATAAACTACAAAGTTGGTAACCATGAAATGAAATGATGAATTATCAAAATGAATTTGGCAGTAACAGGTGCGGGAAGTAGTTAGCTCAGGAAGCCATCGAAATCCTTATTGGAATCTAGTCTAAATAATACAAGTAGCGACTGACTGCTAACCACACAGCATATCAAAATGTACAATACGGATACCAACATCACACCACAGTGGGCTGGCTATTTTCGTACCAAAAAGACCGAAAACCGCGTTTAAAATTCACCAGCCACTTAAAGAAACTACCCGCGTCATCCGTCACGTAATTAATGATTAATACAAAGGTACAAAGGGAGGACAATTAATTTTAATGTTTACAAAGAGATTGTTTGAATGCTAGCGTGTAAGAAAGGGTGCTGGGTTCGAAAGCGTTGCGTTTTGTTCTCAATTTAAGCTACTTTTACCCTGCTCCTAATCGTATCTTAGTTACAGTTGCACAGGTCGGTCGATCACAGGTTAAGAGTAAGTGGGTTGGCTTTACGTGGTCCGTCCGTGGATGGGTGACCATCTACGTTACAGCGTTTAGCTCAGGGTTTTGAAATACAATGTTATAATGGGACGGCTGTTACTGGTATCTTTGGCAGTCGTTACAGGAAGTTATGAGCCAGAAAGTCTGGCAACCAGTCTTACCAAGTGTACCTACACGGCTGCAGCCGGGGTAACTGGTTTGAGGAGGTCAGATAGGCAGTTGCTGCAGCTAAAACAGTGGTACCTACTCAGCTGCATCCAATAAGCCTCCTGAAAGCCGACCAGAACTAAGAAAAGCCATCACTTAAAGTTTGACATTTTGACGGCAAACACAAAATAAATAGCATAAGATCACAGTAACCACAACATTATTTCATAAGATTACCACAAATTACACAAGGAAACATGAAAAAGGCGGACTGACCTTTAGCTAACCACTGCACTCCGTGGGCTAATGGAATTCTCTCATTACACGATATTATTCACTTAGCTATAGCTTCTTATTTATTTTATATTTAACGGCATATTACGCCACCATATTGGATTCTAAGAAAGAAACTCGTAAAGTTTACTTGGCGACTGGCGTTGTGTTATAGAGAATTTAATACTATAAAGTTTCTAAAACTGTACGGGAATAATCTTTGGATCTTCTGGATCAATTTTGAAAAATCTTGGTTTAAAACTTAATTTATTTTAATAACTTTAGATGCACTTTCACACTCGCGGATCTCCTCCCTGTTTGTACAGTAAAGTTGTACGGTGTACAAACAATTGACAAATACTGTTTGAAACGAACAGTTGAAATCGCACCATAGATTTCTTGCCGGAAAATCAGCTAACGAGAAAATGGTCTATGACATTTTTGAAGTATTTTTGAAACGCTAAAAGATTTGACTAGGTATATTTTTTGCAGCTTACGCATATGCATGCTACATCCTATATACTTAGGTATCGTGGAAAATAATAAAATAAATAATAAAATTAGGAAATGCAATCTTTTGCCAAGATATATAACCAACCTAATTTCAATAAACCGAACAACCAATAAATATGCTTTACACAAACAATAAAGTAACTTACAAACTGGACTGATAGTTACATACAGCGTCTGTTTACACTGTCCTGCCCTTTGCTGGGAACAGTTAACTCACACACAACTACATATGTGCAATGTACAGTCGCAGTTTATTACAAAACCAAGTCAATAATGATACTTAAATAGCTCTACGTTATATATATATATGTATAGGACTTTCTACTCTACTCAAATACGTGTTTCATCATCATCATCATCATCTAAGCCATAGGACGTCTACTGCTGAACATAGGCCTCCCCCTTAGATCTCCACAGATACCTGTGACCTTTATAAGGTCGTCTGTCCACCTTGTTGGTGTATACGTGTTTAACAGATTAAAACTGCTTAAAGTAATGGTTTATTAATAGATTAAGTAATTGTTGATTGATTCTTAAGCCACATTTACTTTTAAACTCGTAAATCGATACCATTTGTACGATCGGAAATTAGTTGCAAGTACAAAGAACATAAAATTCGTCAAACAAAAGAGTTACAATATTGTGAAAATTCAATTGATACAATTAACTATAGTTAAGACACTTTATATTGATTTCATTAAACTCAATTTCTGAGAAATCACGCACTTACAAGAGAAAATTACTTTCGATTAACTTCCCAGTTCCGGGAATTAAAATTACCGTATCTGATGTTTAACCCAATATTCATTTATTACTTATTTAATACTAGCTGTTGTCCGCGACTTATATACTGCTTATATACTAATATACTGCGTGAGCAATATAGAATTTCCAATTTCGTTTATTTAATCATTCATTGCTCAACCCCCGTAGGTGATAGCGTGATAATATGTAGCCTATGTGTTGAACCGGCCCCCAGGTAATAGTCATGCAAAATTTGTTTTAAATCCATGCAGTACTTTTGTGTTTATCCGGGAAAAACATACAGGATTATGGATCACCCCCAAGTATTCTTTTAAAAATATTCAATGTACAGTTTTGACTTTCCTTTCATTTTATTATATGTATAGATCACAAACGTTTTCCAAGAAGTGGTAGTCTACGGATTTGTCGATTTGACATTCCCACATTCTGCAAATTGTAAATGTTATGAATGTAATGAATTATCCAAATTGTACAGTACAAAGAGCATTGTTACTGAATCATTCAATTTTTGCTTCTAAAATGAAACACCAAAGAATCTACATTTTAATCATGAATACTTATATGGCTCGTAATATGTCTAATGAGTTTTAAACAATTGTTTTTTCTTTAAAGAGTGTCTATGGAGTTTCTTGCCAGTTCTTCTCCATGAGACCCACTCTTTGGAACCGTGCAACTAGCTTGACGTTTCGAAAGAACTGTCATAGGCCTATTTGAAATAAAAAAATACTGACTTTACACTTGAGTTGAAGCTAATAAACGCATAGATTAAATGAACACATCCTTTTATCACCATTCCATAATTTCAGTGCCAAAAATCGGTGTTACCCACCCAAAATCCGTCAAAGCTACGCTCAAAATCCATGTAGCAATGTAAAATCGTACTAACGTCCATTTTCAATTCCGCAATACCACGTCCTAGCCGGATATATTCCATGTTACATACGAATGGAGCTCTCAAATCCTCTTACGGATTCAGCCGATGGTCCGATAGGTCATACATCGGTTTATTTTAGCAGGGAAATAATATGTGACGGGTGTAACGGTTTCGTGTCTATGAAAGACAGGCTTGTTGGAAAGGACTAGTGTTGCAATGTTTGAATAGGAATTATTTTATGCAGATAATATAAAGTATGTTCTTCAGCATACGTGGGAGCCTATGTATTATTATTTAATTTTTGAGTTTACTTCGATGATTATTCTCAACATATTACAGTAGGAAATAACGATAGAAAGATCACCCGCAAACCTGACATTTACGTGCTTTCCGATGGTATGTATCAATCACTAACTTCCAGATTCCTGCTGCTTTGTGAAAGTTTCTTTAAACCCGATAGGATTTCAGTCCAACCTGGGAATCGAACCCCAGATCCCGTGCACAGTTGCCGCGCTATGCGACTCTTAGACCAACGAGGCAGACATTACAGTTATTTCTAAGAAAAATTGACGTGATATTTTAATAAAAGGTCACAAAAGTGACACATTCCCCAACTTCAATTCACCGTCAAAGACCAACTTAATTACAGGCCAAATTATTTTGCTCCAAGGCACTCTCTAAACAAAATATATCAATTAAAATGTTAACTGGTTGGGTCTCTATTAATTCAATTATTTTGGGCCTTTATCGAAGTCTCTGGTTTTGAGGTACCTATGTGTACCTCCTACGTACCACAGAATAAAGATGTACAGTTGTGAAGGTACGTACTAACGTTCGTAAAATGTCACTCACACACATGTGCGTTGACGAGCTTTTACTGTGCTGTCAGCAGGTACTTACAGAGTGTCGTGCATTGAGCACACGAGTGTGTAAGTGACATTGTTACGGGTGTTATTTATTTATTTAACTTAATGCAATTCTACAATTACAAAGGCGGACTTAATGCCTTAGGCATTCTCTTCAGTCAACCTTAGGGATGCGTGTAGTGATGCAGAGATAACGTGGTAGGTGCATTAATTACTTAAAAAGACATGTATAAGACAATTAAAGAATAACAAAATTGGATACTAAATAATACTACACACATTAAACATACAAATTATATATTATAATGGTGATTCTTCTAGCAATTTATTAAACAAAATCTTCCGTACGGCATTTTAAATGACTGCCTGCTTGCTGGTGGGCTTCCTGATTTCTATGGTGTTAGTACGTAGCTTCATAACTGTTGAGAAGACAGTATATTTAAACTGTGCTACATACATAAGGTTAGGAAACTAGGAAAGGGTGGAACTGTTTTAGACAATGAAAGGCAAACTCCTTTGTAGTGGAAGGTGAAGAATAAGGTTCGTGATTCTGAGTTCGTAATTAATTTTGATGTTTGTTTGGTTGGTCTTTTGGAGGTACGTAAGTGTTCTATTTTTAGGGTTCCGTATCCAAAGGGTAAAACGGGACCCTATTGTTTCGCTCCTCTGTCCGTCCGTCCGTCTGTCACCAGGCTGTATCTCATGATAGTAAGTGAGCTGAAATTTTCACAGATAAAGTATTGTTGTTGCCGCTATAACAACAAATACTGAAAACTAGAACTAAATAAATATTTTGGGGGCTCCCATGCAATAAACGTGTTTTTTGTTCGTTTTTTAAATAATGGTACGGAACCCTTCATGCTCGAGTCCGACTCGCACTTGGCCGGTTTTTTACGTATACGTAACTTCAAACAATGTTCTATATTTAAATCATATTGTCACTATCATTTCTTGCGTGCATTACCTAGTCAAGATAGGCTGTCTACAAACATAACAACTAAATGGAAACTTCTTGGAAAACTTTACTTAATCATAATTAAGCAGTTAGGTACCCTTGATATATCACAATATTAATTACTTAGTGCCATAAAAGTGGCAGTTATTTCTTTTTACACAAATTATGGTTATAATGGTATAGTTTTCGAATATTATTTAAAACTTTTACCACAGACCATTAGATACATTTTATTTTTACTTTTTCTCACCAAAGAGACCGAATCAGTGAACAGTAATAATATCTACATAAAAATAAATTTACCGTGAAAGGAAAAGTACACATAAAACCAATCTCCCTATCCGATCTAAACTCATAAAATCCTAGGAATACACGCAGATATAGGTGGGTAGGTACATTAAGACGTGGCTAAAGGTACTATCTCACTAAAGCGCTCATCTATACATATAATAAATCTGTAGAAAAGTAATTTTTGTACATTGAAGAAATTGACAAAAAATAGCCAGCATGTTAAAGGATAACTAACAGAACCCATTTCCATCATTTTGTCATTTTGTCTGTTTGTCTGTTTATCTGTTTGTTTGTTCGGGATTTACGTAAAATCTACGAATTCAATGCAGACAATGCTTATATACAAAAATTCTACGTAACTTGGGGTATTACTTAGTTTTGCTTCATCGAAATCGATTCACTCTATCAAAAGATATGATTAATTTTGTGAATTCAATATGTAAAATATTACGACACGCAACCTGTTTGTCAAAACTGTACATTTGAATGTTGTACTTATATTAGTTGATCGGCCTATTATTAACCTTTACACAGAAAATCACACCTTCATAAGTAACTTGGGAAGAAAAAAAAAATGAAAATTTCGTTTAGCCAAGGTTAAAGTAGCTCCATCTGTGGTAATCTGTGTTAAATAAAATACATGAAATTTGTCAAAGGAGAGGTGGTAAATGACAATAAATTACCATACATTCTTTATAGAGGATTATTATTTCAACAGATGGAGTTGTGTATTTTCCGTAATTCACCATATTTTAACACGCAGTGTAATTTTTCGATAGACATTTCAATAGAGTTTGTCAGTTTGCCGTGCCACATCAAAATCCAATTATAATTATTACCTTGATGAAAGGAAAATTAATAGTTCTCAGCCAAATTTAAAACGGTGCCATCTAAATTATTTTTTGAACATTATGTCAACAATTAATTATCATTTAAAGTTACAGATGGAGTTCATATCAGGATTTTTTCATAAACATAGTTTAGCTTATCTTCCACTAATGTGGTGGCCTTAAAACAAATTACTTTGAGTGAGTAGTATTAAGTAGACCTTAATTATTTTTCTGATGCAAAATATGTAAACTTAATCCTAGAAGAAAGGAGGATCTGTCTCTCGCAAGCGCTGCTAAGCGTGAGGTAGGTAGGTAATGTAGGATTCTGTAGCTTTAAGAACAAACCCAAATACAAAGTGCAGATACGAAATGGGAGCTTTCTCGATTTAATACCATACACACGTAAAATGCTTTATGCGTCTGAAAACGTACAAATTGCGCGTCGCATACCAGAGACATGCTTACTTTCAACTTCTGATCGCAAATACACTGGTCACGATTACGAACAGTCTCAGTAAGACCCGAGCCAAGTCTAAAAACACCTTTATATAAAACTACGTTTGATGTCATTCAATCACAAAGACAGAATTGTTTTCTGTTGCAAATCCTATCCATCTGTATCATATCCTAATCCAGCATGCATTGCAGGTGTGCATTGCACAAAAACCAATGGTATCCTATTCGAGAAGTCAAAAGAGTCGACCTGCCAACGTCAGCTTCTGCGCTAAGCAAGTGTTCTTAATAGTACCATCAGAATTACATTCATCGTTGAATGAGGTGAATAAATTTTCAGAAACCACAATAACAGTAGGAGCCAAAGCATATGATCGCTTCATAGAGCTCTGATTGGCCCCAGGTGACCAAGTTAGGTCTGATTTGTTCGTTCATCAGATCTTTGAAAGTGTTTCGGTGGATACTTACTGTCGTCCTGTGTGACACAAAATATGGTATATAAACGTCCTCCGCAAGAGCGAAATTTTCCCGGTGTGCGGTAGTGACGCACAGTATACAACACTTATGTTACTTTCGATTTGCTGGCTCCACCAAGAAATGACAAATTGCAAGCGTACATTTTGAAAATCTTGGCAAAACTGCAGGTTTCAAGTACGAACACATGAAGTGGACTCTCACAGATACGTACATTTTGCCTATTCGTAAACTAATGCAAACATTTCGGTGGAGTCCCGGCTTAGGCCTCCCCCACATTAGGCGTGCGCGATCCTCGGGCGTGTGAGTAGCGCGGGCGCCGCGCGTGCGTCGCGTTTTGCTGCACGCGCCGCTCTCCTTGACGTTTAACTGCTAAGGCGTTTAGCGGGCGGCGGGGATAGCGGGCGAAGGGGTAAGAACGCAACTCGAGCGCCGCGAGCGCGTCGCTTGCACTCTTCACACATGCCGCAGGGCAGCAAAACGCGACGTTCATACAGCGTGCTCGCGACGCCCGCGCTACTCACGCCCGAGGATCGCGCACGCCTAATGTGGGGTCAGCCTTACCATAGTGAGTAAGTGCACAGAAAATCCCCGTCATACAAGTGTTTCTCCCCAGTAGTGAAACTATCCTAACCCTATGCGCCTGCTGATGATGATGACTCATTTTATCATCCATCCAGCTATTCCCCAACTATGTTGGTGTTGCCTTCCAGTCACCGAATCTGTTTGAGTACCAATATTTTACTTGGAGCGTTTACCTATCTACCTATCTTCAATCCAGTTTCACTACACTAGACGATATCCATGGTGAAACTGACAGACTTTCTGGCTTCTGATTAATCGCAGCAGCTGCAGAAAATGTACAAATGACAGCTTTGTCAGACTCAAAGCATATAGACATAGATCTGTGAAAATTACTTACGCACCATACGTAATAATTTTCCAAATTGGCTGACTAGATCCAGAGATATTCACAACGTCACAAACTTTACTTCTTTTGTTTAGATAAATGGTCACATCCACAACACAACCTTGATCAATGAATCTATGCTACTGCTAAGTGCTAATCCTAATTATACTGTCACGTGAAAGAATGCACCTACGGGATAAGTAGTATTTTGACTATTCTATATTGCCTACGCAGACGAAGTTGCGGGCAACAGCTAGTCTGTAATAAGTATTAAGCACTAGCCGTTTTCCCGCGGTTTCACCCTCGTTCCGTGGCAACTACTGTCCGCACAGGGATAAAATATAGCCCATCTTACTTCCTTAGAGTGTAGCTTTCCAACATCAAGGTCATAAATACATTTTTAGTTCAGCTTGTTCACACGTAAGTTTAGATTTTTCATTCGACTTCCTAAAAAGGAGTAGGTTTTCAATTCGTCGGGGACTTTGTTTTCATCTTACCAAAGCGGGTGAGCCAAACTTGTGTGTGTAATATACGTACATGCATATCTTCTTCGTACGACTCTGCTACTTGACCACTACTAAGCGGCTTCGAGATTACGTATGCAAAGACAACTTGCATATGTACAGTCAAATTTCTCCAATAGATTTTCAACCTTATCACAATAACTTAAGATTTATGTTCGATTAGTAAAATTTGTCAGGTTCATATAGGTCTGGCGTCTGTACTTACATTTAAAGACACAGCTCACCCGCATTCATAAGACGAAAGATATATCCCAGTGAACAAACACCTTTGATGTTCAGATCCCTCCGGTTTGACTATTTCAGTCTAGACGGATAGTTGTCTAGACGTTAAAGCAGACTGATTCATATCGTGTTACAGCGTCGGTTTTATTTAGATGTCGCTTTGTTTGAAGATTATGTTGGGTAAGTCGTTAGTAGGTATGTGTTTTTGTTTTGTGGTAGATTTGTTATAAAAGGTAGTTTCAGCCCAAGGTTTCACCGGCGTGTTCTAGAATTATGTATACTTACCTAAAATAAAATTTTAAATTGTTTTGTAAAGGAAGGGATATATGTTGTAGGGATGTATGTTTATGCATATAAAAAGACATAGGTAAGTATTTCAGAACTAACTTTAGATTTTTAAGTACCTATGATTTATTTGTGTCAATAGAAAAATGTATAACTACCTACAACTTCTTTTTTTTAAACATTTTCCTCCTCACCTGTCTTTTTATTTGGGTTGATCAAAAAGTAAGTAGGTACTGAACGGATTTTCATGCAAGCCGGGTAGGATAGCGAGTATAAAAAAATATAAAGGAAAGAATGGACGGAGATTGCGGTAAAATGTTGTATAAGCTCCTTGGAAGGTTAATTAGCAGTACCAACCTATTATGAGGTCAACGAACCAGATCAGAACCGGAAAATCCCAAAAAAATAAGTAAGCATGACCAATTATAGGAATAAGGTGTAAGTACTTACGTCATGTTTCACTAGGAAGATGATGGGTCTTCAATTTTGAATTTTCTTGTCAGATGTACTTATTTAGTTACTAAATAAAACGATACCCCGCGTACCTGTCACCCAGCAACCGTTATGGATTACTGAAGATTCAGAGACCTTCAGCCAAATATTCTTACCAATTGAATGTTTAAATATAATATTTTCAAGATGGTAAACTGCTCGAATCTTTTTACGATCACAAGCAACTATTAGTTACTTAAAACTGTAGCTGAGTTTGTATCTAGCCTAACAATGACACGCCATGAATATTTGACAGTTCACGCTAAGTTACAATGGAAGCGCATTACATGTACAAGGGACATCCATTTACAAGCCAACTTAAATGTTAAGTCACTCTCCTATTTACTTGTAACTTAGAGCGTTTAACCAACATAAACAGGAAACAGTAGTGCTGTGCCCTTTCCTCTGCCAAAGGTATGTCACATAGGTACACTACACGTATGATGAAGCGTCGACATTCTTTAACCTGCTAAGTCTGTTTTGATGCAGTTTACAGGAGAAATGAATGATTTAGCAATAAAAAATCTGAAAGTCCTGTTGATTTCTATGATTTTTCTTTATTTAGCAGCATAACTACGTATACACACACATCAAACATGCTTGTAAAATTTTGTCATCATCATCATCATCTCAGCCATAGGACGTCCACTGCTGAACATAGGCCTCCCCCTTAGATCTCCACAGATACCTGTTGGAGGCGACCTGCATCCAGCGTCTTCCGGCTACCTTTATATGTAAAGTCGTCTGTATTTGTATTGTATTTTGCCATGTGTATGCGAAAACATGCAAACAAAAATGCATGACTGAGCTTTCACTAAATAGGTATAGGTTGGGCTATCTCACGCTAACAGGCTGACTTTGTCATATAGAGACATATGCTCATAATGGATCCTGATGGTTGAATGCTCCAAGACTTACACAGTTTGGTCACTTAGTGGCGACATTGAATATAAGTTTGAACGTTATTAATCTTTGCAAAGGATTCAAAGTTGAAAGTCATTGGTTTTGAAATTAGTTTTAAAGGGTAAGTAGGTATATTGATGTTCTTGTGGTTCGAAGATGGTTAAAGATAGACTACACGAGGATGTATTTCTAAAGCTAGTAGATACGTAACCAGTTAAGTATTTACGAAATGTGTTTCTTAAAATAATTACCTAAAATGAAGTAACTCGGACTAATTGTCTGCCTATCACGCTATAACTGATTCAAATGTTTGGTACACATACTGTCCTACGAGGGCCGGAGAAAGGACAGAGGCAAATTTTTAACCAGTTGAGGGAAGTAGTTGTCTCGTGCCACAAACGGAAGCTCGGAGACCAGACAGTGTTGCTATAGCTTCAATCTAATAATTTATAAGCTGTTGTGCCAAAAAATTGCCATGTCCCAAGACGCTCTGGGCACTCATTACACCTAAACCTAACAAAAATATAGGTATCTTTAACTTTAAAAAGCAACTTAGTACCTTACCTACTGGGAATTAAAGGTTGCCAAGGCTTCGTCTCGGCCAGACTTTCAGCATTAGCATTTGAATGTCTGGACTGAAAACTAATATTTTTTGCTGCTCGGGTAAAAGTTTTCATCCTGCGAAACTTTGCCGTCATGGAGAGTCGAGGGGAATAAGTAAAGTTTTGCTGTAGATGCAGTTATTTTAATTTCGGTATACATTGTGGTTATATTGGTGGGACTATTAAATGGCGAATTAAGGGATTGAAAATACTTAGTGCCAAAGTGAGCTTAAAAGTATTATATGCAACTTTTTCACAAAGTCGAATTTTCCGCGCGACACCGCTCAGCTCGTATGGGCGATGTCCTCTATTCCAAAAATTCGTCAATAGTTAATGATTTCAGTAATAGTCATAAAACGCTTACTTAGGTAAAACCCAAGAAGATATTTCTACATACAAAACAACTAAATAAATAAAATAAAAATAAAACTAAAATGACCCCCAGCGCCACAAGCACTCAATAATATTAGTTCTGTCTATTAACCAGAGGTACCAGGCAAACATGATTCCGCAGCGTCCAAGCCACAATCAAATTAGCAAACGGCAGAGCCACTTACCGGCCACTTCAAGTAGACCCCGACCACTGCACATCGGTCTAAATTACCCCTAATAGAAAGAAAGAAAAACCATTTATTTACACACACAAATGACGCAGAAAACAAACACACACAAATACAAACAAATAAATCTAGGGACAAAACAAACAGTAAACCAAAAAGAAAAAAAAAGCGCTGCAGCTGCGTCACTTATGCGCGAAAAGGGTGGGTCCAGTATAAATTTATTAACACAGAAAAATATATTTCTACATAAAAAATAAACTAAAATGACCCATTACCCTACAAGCACTCAATAATATTAGTTCTGTCTATTAACCAGAGCACAGTGATTCACTCTAAGGCCATAAATCGAAAAATGTCATTAGCTTATCCTCATTAGATCTACTTACTAAGTGATTAACAAGTTAAGAAACTTCCGAAAACTCTAAATATCAGTGTCATAAGGTCAACTTATTATTCACTTTTGTGCATCGGAAGTAAGCGCATCTCGAGTCGAATTATCGCAACGTGTGAGTCATCAAAACTTAACACTTTGTTTTTGAGTGTCACTATTCCAAATCAAGTGTTTATGGTGATAGTATGGAGGTCCAAGACCAAGGTATGTACTTCTAATATCAACTACTTTTTTATTTATTTTAATGCGTTTAATATTTTATTTTATTTTTTTATTGAAGGTAGCGTTTTTGTAGATTTGTTTAGTATACTTTGATTTCATTTGGACCTATAACTTTTTGCTGCTCAGTGCTGCACTTGAGGCAAATGTTTTCGAATAAAGAGGATGTTCTTATAAAACCATGTAAGTTTCATCTGCATCTTTCTGCCCCTTCTTGGGTTAAAGGAGTGTCAAAGTATGCATGTCCATAGTAAAGAAAAAACTTTATATTTTAAGTTCAGCTTTCATGTTGTTTTAGGTAAAGTTTTCAAATGTTCTGTTTCGAGGACGACTATTTTTGACATTTAGCACTCTAAAGAGGGTAGTCCAAATGAAAAATGCAACATGTCCTGAGTACTTTGACAGAAACATCGTGCCTTTCGGATGACATCGAAAATATCAAACTAGAGACTTTAAGTAATAAAATTATGAATGTATGTAAACGAATTTCTCATTATTGGGCAAAATCAAATCGTAGTAGGTCTAAGTTTATAGAGAAATATTCAGATTGGCTGAATGCAGTTGAAAATATTGATGTAGAGCGAATTGAGTAACATGTATCTCAGAGTCTGACAAAGTTGAACCATCCACTTCTTCATTCAGATCCCTTCCTAACAGGTTTACGAAAGTTACCTGTCAAAAACAAAAGGTGTACTATCAAAATTTGTACTAGATTTGTTATCTGTTTGTAGTAAATACTTTTGAGCTTGAATGTATTCTGGTATATTTTGTGTTTTGTGTGTATTTGCAAAAAAGGTTGTTTATGTATTTTTGTTGTTTTATTTTATTCCTTTATGGTTGTTTTTAATATAAATAACCATTATTTATATAGATTTTTCATTAAAAGTCGCAGTATGACATGTTCTAGGTTTATCGTCTAAAACAAAATTACAGTGAGACACTTTTACACCTAAATAGTATGATATTTTTTTTAAATGAATGTGGTTATGTTTTAATTTTAATAATTTACACTTATCTTAACATATTTCAACGTGTAAAATAAATTAATCAAAAGTATTTGTGAGTTTCGTATTTATGGCCGCCTTTGTATGGAACGTGAATCACTGTGCAGAGGTACCAGCTACCAGGGAAACATGATTCCGTAGCGACCAAGCCACAATCAAATTAGCAAACGGCAGAGCCCCTTACCGACCACTTCAAGTAGACCCCGACCACTGCACGTCGTTCTAAATTGCCCCCTAATGGGATAAAGCATAAATTTATGAATACAGAAAAGATACATATTTCCAGATAAAATAAACTAAAATGACACACAACCCTACAAGCACTCAATAATATTAGTTCTGTCTATTAACCAGAGGTACCAGGCAAACATGATTCCGTAGCGTCCAAGCCACAATCAAATTAGCAAACGGCAGAGCCACTTACCGGCCACTTCAAGTAGACCCCGACCACTGCACGTCGTTCTAAATTGCCCCTAATGGGGTCCAGCATAAATTTATTATTATGGCTCTTCATTGGGTGGTTGATAATGTCAAGGATGCGTTTTGTTTATGTTTAAAATAAATAAAACCGTTTAAAAAGCTGATTTTGTTTTTAAAAGAGGTTTTGCTGTTGGAGAATTTTCTATTGTAGCTGTTTTTTGGGATTAAAGATTCATTTGGGTTGTGGAATTTTTGCTTTGAGTGTGCCTAAAAGACTGCTACGATTTATGGCATTTAGGGTTTCGTTAAAACGCACTAAGTATATCTTCTTCTTCTTGGCGAGATGATGGCAATTAATTTAAAATTTTAGTTGCCCAGTATGTCGCCACTCACACGGCATTTTCAGTGGCGGCAAATAAATAGGTCTTTCAATGTGTTCAGGCACTACATAAAAATGAGGTAGTCCTATAAAGACTTTAAATCGTTTTCTAGTCTTGAATCAAAATAATACAAGTAGTTTTCTTACAATGTCTTTTATATACTTAGAGAAGAAGGTCAGAAAATAACTCAGTGAGAGGAAAACAAACTCATTGGCAAACTTAGTTCGAATTTATTGCAAGTTTAGGTGTCCATAAATTGTCACGGTCCTCCGTTATCTTCACCCCTTTTTACTCTTCTGAGGTTCTATAACAAACAAGGTTACACTATTTTGTTTTACAAAGAAATATGAATGACAAAGCATCAGTGTACGTATTTTCTTTAATAGGAGGCAGGATTGTACGGTCTGATCGATTTTTGATGAAAAAAATGAAATAATAAAAGTGTGCCTTCCTGAAAAAATAATATGACTTTATTTTAGTTCATTTTAGGATTAACGGCAATACAAATTACAAAATAAAATCTCATTTAATGTCGAAGTAACCGTCACGATTATGAAACATTTCAATGTACATGTGTTTGAGTATAATTTTGGTCGTTTTGATGAACATTTGTTGCCACTTGATATCAATCTACACCCAATTGTTCAACTCCCGATATCAGAGGAGTAAAACAATCTCCTGGCTTGAGCACCGGAGCGAAAGCTAGATTAGTTTAAACTATCGAGTTAACTCAACTGAACCAGAAACTGAGTTAGTAATGAGATGAGATCCGACGCGGCCTTGGTTACATTTTACTGTAAGTTTAGTTTAGATATTCATCTAGTTTATGACCTTATTCTATTTTGTCTATCTGTGCTTCAGGGAATGCTCTATAATAATTGTCGTAGTTTGTTCCTTTTATATTATCACTCAGTAAGTACATTAAAAGTATATTTATTTCTGTACCTGAAAGTTGATGATCTTGTATTTTTTTAATCATACACATTCGGGGAGGATTTTGGAAGAACTAGGTTTGGCTTGAAGGTACAGGAGGTGCCTCCCTACGAGATCAAATCCAGAACGTATAAATTGCAAACATCTTTTAGGAGACTAGAAGCATAGAACAACGAAAGGAACCTCCTCCTTTTGAGAAGTCGGTTAAAATAGACCAAATACCTTATTTCCTGGTCGATATAATCCATATTCCATGGGCCGATATTTCGTTCGTTGTCAGGGCGTAATAACGAACGGTCGACAGTTCAGATATTTTATGAGGTCATAAAATTCAAAGCCCACATTATAGGATCGTACATTCGTACAACCTGACCTCTTTTGTATTGGCATTATTTTGTTATGTTGGTCTTCCAATGCTGGTGCCAATATTGGTGAAGCTTGGTGCCGATGTATAGAAATCTCTGATGGAAACACAGTCATGTTGGTTGCGCCAAATAGGTAACTTGGATTCTACTGTAAAGTTATTTTATTTTTTACTAAGACATAATTAATAACACTTATTTATTACTCTATTTACTAAGTTAAAATGCTTACTTCCTAGCTTTTAACAGCGGTCGATAAGTCAACATCTGAAGATTTAGATTGGGTACCTTTACCCAATTTTCTTTTTTTTTCTATTTGTTCCCCTTGTAGGAGTGAAAACTTGTCTAGTATCCAAAGCCTCAACCTTAACCGTCTCGAGGAAATTAACGATACATATTTTTTCCAATAAGTATTTTATGTCAAGGATTCCATAATTTTCCAAATTCAAATCACAAATAGTTTCATACCATAAAGTTTTCTCAGCAGTATTTTCCAAGACTGAAGACAAGATCGAGTCCTTCAAGTCGAAACAATTTCCTCGGCACGGCGCCATGTTTCTACAAAGTACGACGAAGTTTATAATTTCATTTTGGTGTCTGTTGCACTTTCTGTAATGCAATCAAGTGCAGTGATATTATACGTAGATACAATAGATGTTGATTCACTTCTATTTACTGAGCGAGTTCGCTTGGGAATTTGTAGGTAAAGATAGTTCAACTCAGATTTGCGCGCGGCCCTATGTGTGCGTCGGCTTGTAAATATACAACTTTCATTCGTGTGACAGTGATGTCGTCCGAGGATGACGTGTTCTTATCGCTTTTTGTTATGGGTACAGTCGTTTACAAAAATGTCTAGTTCTTCACGGAGAAAATGTTTCAGGAGTCAGGTAGCGTTTCAAAAAATGAAACATTCAAAGCTTTTTATTATAACATTTTACAGTTTTTCATTATTTTCTCATACGTCTTTTCAAATTGACATTGACAGTGTCTAATAAATAAATGACGTGAAATATCTAAGATGAATTAAATACTCCTTACATATTTTCTAGCTCGGGGTACGCGGACAATAAATAAAAGTGTGGACTAAGAATGTAAAAAAAAAAACGTAATCGTGTATAATAATGTAAACAAAATGTGTGGGGAATTTTAAAAAATTATATTACTTCGCATAATGTCGACCAAAATAAGACGGAAATAATGAAACTCATAAATGAACGTTTAAATCAAATTGATTAAGGGATGTGGGGTAATACTTGTCGACATGTACAAAAGAATAAAAAAGAATACTATAGACATTTTGACATGGAGTCAGAATTTATAATTCACCTTGGAAAGTAGCGAATCCAAAAATTCATCATTTGATTTTTCAAGTAGCGATTCAGAATCGTTATAAAAAGATTAACACTAAATTACGTTATAACTATTTTTCTTAAACACCTGTATACAACCCCGAAATAACTGTATTTGTACCTGACTGTACCTCTTGTCACGCACACAAAGTCACTGTATATGTACAAGGATTACCCACACAAAAGGCCGCGCGCACGACTGAGTTGAACTTACTATATGTATGTAGTTATAAAGTTTGCTCCTGTGTTGATTTATTATGTCCTTGTATAATAATACTATGTATGAATATCTATACATATATTTAACTGCCATACAGTTTGATTACAGATAATAATGGCGTCCAAGCCGTCAGCCACGGCGACTGTTCTCATATAAGATCAGCCAACTGTGTAGATCATACCATGTGTAGGTAGTGCACGAGGTGCACTCACTATTCCTTTACTCTCATAGCCCGATGGGACTTCAATCCGACACTACCGGAGAGAAATCAAGCGCAGGACCGCTTCGATGCACGGGCGTATCAATCAATCACAAACTGACATGAGCTGTCTTGTGAAAGTTTCTAAAATCCACAAAGCTACTTCGGTCTGACCCAGGTATTGAACCCGAGACCTCGTGACAACTAGACCAACGAGTCAGTTGATTAAAGATAATGATAGATGAAATTTTCAGCGCTAATATTTGTTCAACCGTAAATGTGGTTTGATGGTTGCATAGAACCAATTGATATAATGAGCGTTTCCAATAACTAGTGCAGGGAAAATCAACAGTTTGTGATGTCGGTATAATGTGGCTTTACATACATTAGCTTTTGTTCGTTCGTTCGATACCTATGTAGGTATATGCAAGTAGGTATTGAATTTGATACCATTTTCATTGCATGTTATGAAACTGTCCTGTCGCGTCGGTCTGTTCCCGATAAATCCAAAAAGTACTGAATAGATTTTCGTATGAATAGGTACAGTTTTCACATTTTCTGACTTCACAAACTGATTCCTGAAGAAGATTTAGTTGTAGGTATACCTATAATGCTATTGTGGAAACAATCTAGGTGCATTCCTTTAACCAACAGAATAGTCTGAAGAGCTCTAAGCTCTCTCTATCTACGTTTTTTTGAACTCCAAACCTTACCTTACCTACATAACAGGTACCTACATATTTTTGGGAATTAGCCTAAATAATAGGCAGTAACATATCATCTTGTATAAAACCCACATTACATATTTGTATACAGGACTTATCTGGCTGTCAAAACATACAAACAGTTAAAAGGATTACGCCCACGCTTGTTTTAAAATGTTTGGATAATACTAGATTCAGCCACCGACTTCACTCGCAGGTGAATTAACAACTTTGTTCACTATTACTCTACAGTTTCAAGGGTTACCGCTGTCCTGGTACCTACACTAAAGGCTCAAGAAGGAATATGGTGGGTTTTAGTCAGTAAGAGTCTGACACTCCCTCAAGCTGCACTCACAGTGGGAGGGGTTAATTGATGATTGTTTCAGGCTGAAAATAAACAATGGTTTCTTCTCATAGGTTGTATTCAAGAATGTTCGAGCGGGTTGTTTTATATTCCTGATTCAGATGTGACATGCAAACATAGATAAGTATATAGGTAGATTGATCATTAGATTACGTAAACATTGTTATGACCCTAATCAACATACAATTTAATCTATGTTAACTGCTATTGTAGGTACAAATATGATTCGTTAATCTCAGCTTTACTGCATGTTACAATTTTGACGCGGATTTTAGCCAGATACCTGTAACTGTGTGGCATAAAACCTAAATCCAGAACAGCGAACAGAAGTGGAATAAATTGTGAGAGATCGCACGGATGTATTTTAATTTGAAAATATTTGTTTGGTTGGATAGGTCAACCTCGGCTTAATACCTTTTTTTACAAATAACAAAAAGCTATGTGAGGTATTTTTTATTTGGGATTGGGAGATGAGCTAAGTGGACTTACTTTTGGTAGGAACATACCTACCTACTTATAAAAACCGAAACGATTTTTCTATAAAAGTCATGTAGATGTAAGACTTCTTTTATTATCCAAGTCACATATTGCAATGCCTGAAAGGCCTGGAAGGCAGCATCAACATTGTTAATAAGATTCATTGAATTCTGTAACAAACTCGTGCTGACAAACTTACGAGCCTGAACCTACTCATGTATGGTGATACGTATATGAAAGTGGTTGTCTTTCCACAAAAATCATCTTAACACAATAAATCATCCACAAACTAAAATAATAATTGTCTAGTAGTGCTCAAAAACCATGTTTTCAAAATAAAAAACTTAAACTCCTGAAGACATAGACCTGTCAAATATGTCAATTGAATTTGACATTAAAAAAACTGACGTGTTGTTTGTTGTGTACGCTACGCATAGAAAACTTAGATAAAAACTCTAAATAAATAACAACGATTTAGCTACAAAGCATTTACTCATTATTTAGCTATACCAAGAAGTGTTAACAATGCTGAAAGCAGTAATTCTTATTGGAGGGCCGCAAAAAGGTAAAATATCTTGCTTACAGTCGACGTCACCGGCGTTTCTTATCTATAAAATTGTTTTCTATAATTTATTACGTATATTAGTTCATTCTATAAATAAGAAATTGTATATCTAAGTATGGTTACGCTACAAACTTGCGTGAACTACTGATATTTCTGTAGAAATTATTGTTTGCTAGTGTGAAGGTTATACAAATATTAAGACAACATCACTTTAAGAATTACGGCAAAAATACACGAAATAATTCATTTCTAGACCTTTAGTAGATGAGTAGGGACTTAAAGGCAACATGCAGGCCCCCTAGGGGGTTCCTCCAATGATTTAATAGTTCCTTTTTAAATGATATAGCTCAATGACTCATTTGTATACAGTTGTTCATCAAGGATGTGTGATTATTTAATCTAATAAATCTTATCGTAAGTACCGACTATAAAACTATACTGACTGGAGTTCTATTAATTAACTATCTACCAATTTTTTTTCTTGTGTTATCTGCCTGGCCTTTTCCCAAGTTATGTTGGATTTGGCTTCCACTCTAACTGGAATCAGCTGTGTTTTACATCAAGCTACTGCCTATCTGACCTCCTCAACCCAGTTACCCAGGCAACCCAATACCCATTTGTATTGGTTGCCAACATTGATCAATTTCTTAGAAACACCTCACATAACCTGCAATTTCTTGAGTTAACTCATCTGGATATAATCCTTAAAAAAATATATCTTTTATTCCAGGAACCCGCTTCCGCCCCCTCTCTCTGGACACACCAAAGCCACTGTTCCCCATAGCAGGATTTCCACTGATCCAGCATCATATAGAAGCATGTGCCAAGCTGGAGGCGTGCAAGGAGATCCTGATCATCGGAGCATACACCACAAACACTATGGCACAGTTTGTCTCTGATATGCAGAAGGAGTATCATGTTATTATCAGGTATATAAATAAAAAATACTGGCACGACAACAGCAAAGTATTGTAGTTAATATTTTATGACCAATAATTTGTTGACAATAAAAAAAGTGTGCAAATAATTTGCACACTTTTTAGTTTAAGAAATGATAAATGATATAAAAGGCAAAATTAGTTATTAAAAGTTACTAAAAATATAGTCTATCTTCCATATTTTTTAAAATAATTTATTTTACAAATTGGTTCAGGTGTTCTTAAACACAGCTGTGCTTATTTTTGTAATCCTTAGTAATATTATACACAAATGAAGGCAGGTTGTTTATAAATAGATGTTTTAAAAATAGAGTTGACACTATTTGAGCCTATTAAATATTTCTACAAATCTGTAAATCATCTTAAGTACTTGTTCCCTATTTTTCCAACATCATAAGTACTTATTTATTTCATTATTTTTCCAAAAAATATACAGGCTTCTTAATAACTTACAGATACCTGCAAGAGTTCACACCTTTGGGCACAGGTGGTGGTCTGTACCACTTCAGGGATCAAGTGCGTGCCGGCAATCCTTCTGCATTCTTCCTGTTGAACGGAGATGTCTGCGCTGACTTCCCGCTCAAAGAGTTGTGGCATTTCCATGAAGAGAGGTCTAATGCTTTGGTAAGCATTTATTTATTTAAACACTCAATAGAGAAAACAACAGGAAATAAATAATTAAGGTTAAGATTAACACTCAATAGAGAAAAACAACAGGAAATAAATAATTTACAAAGGTTAAGGTTATTTCTAAATAAATCTCTTCTATCCAATGGTATTATGTAAATATTGTCACTTTAGACTGTGTATTTTAATTGTCAATTAATATAGAATGGCTGGATTTCACATTCATAAAACCAGGGTGATATTATCAATATTTTGATACATTCTGGAGGCCATTGTAATTAATTCAGGACAAGCCATTGTCATCAATGGGATGAGAATGTAGAATGTCTATCTTGTTTACAATAAAAATGCAAAACTATAGATTTAAGTGATAATAAACCACATACTGCTAATTCAACCAAACCATCAGTCTAACCAAGGGGTATTGGGTTGCCCGGGTAACTGGGTTGAGGAGGTCAGATAGGGCAGTCGCTCCTTGTAAAGCACTGGTACACTGGTACTCAGCTACATCCGGTTAGACTGAAGCCGACCCCAACATAGTTGGGCTTGGAGGATGATACTGACCTGCTAATTCAATTTAAAGATTTCAAAATATCAAAAATGAAATGGTTCTTTCAGGTAACAATAATGGGCACTGAAGCGACCCGCCAGCAATCCGTCCACTACGGTTGCATGGTACGCGAGGGTAGCACCAAGTCAGTCACCCACTATGTGGAGAAACCCAACAGTTATGTGTCCACGCTCATCAACTGTGGCGTCTATGTGTGTTCCTTGCAAGTGTTTCATACTATGGCGGACTCGTTTCAGAAGAAACAGGATGTTTTTTATAGGTACATATTTATATCACTTTATTCACATTCACTATTTTTGACCATGTAACTATATTATGATATGTTCTTGCTTATAATGAACTCCCCGCACTCTACTCCCAAAGTCAAAGTATTTATTTGCACATGAATACAGTAGGTTCATTAGTTGTTACAAAATTAATTCAGATATACTTTTTTCAACTGTCATCTTATTCATATTGATTATTATTTATTTTCATAGTGTAAAAGCCGTTATTAGGTAATAGTAAAAAAAAAATACTGTAATGTTTTAGTGGTAACGGCCAGACCAGTGCTCACCCTGGATACATGTCATTTGAGCAAGATGTGTTGATGCAGCTCGCAGGAACTAACAAGTTATATGCTATGCAGGTAACTATCATTTATTTATTTACACAATTTTTGTACCTACTTTAGTACAGTATTAGAAACTAATAAGCACAAATGTAGTGGGTTCTGGCTGTCATTTGAACATCATTGGCAGTTGTTACGGGTAGTCAGAAGGCAGAAATTTTGAGTCAGGGAAACTGAGTCTTACCAAGGAGTATTGTGTTGCCCAGATGACTGGGTTGAGGAGGTCGGATAGGCAATTATTGTCCATGTTACATTGGCACTCAGTTGCATCCGACTCAAAGTCAAACCCAAAATTAAGAAAAGGCTAGGGAGATTTTGATTAGATCAATGAGAAAGAACTTGGTTCAAGTGATTTTCTCAGTACATGTACATACCTAAGAAATTAGTTAACTACTAATATTTCCTATTTATTTTTAGATAACAAACTGGTGGTCACAAGTAAAGACAGCGGGCTCGGCTATCTACGCGAACCGTCACTACTTGGAGCTGCACCGCGACCGCGTGTCTAAGGACAAGCCCTGCACCATACTGCCCGATGTTTTTGTACACCCTACTGCCGTTGTTGACTCTACTGCTGTGGTAAGAATATTGTTATCCCTAAAAATTTCATCATCATCATCATCTCAGCCATAGGACGTCCACTGCCGAACACAGGCCTCCCCCTTAGATCTCCACAGATACCTGTTGGAACTAACCTAACAATTTAGATGTTAAAATCATTTCTAGGGCTGCCGTTTCTCCCGTAAGACTGTTGGAGGTTGGTGCGGAATTAGGTATTATTATTGCTTTTGTGAACATGTTATCTAATGAAATTCTAATTTCTCAATTTTTATAGGAATCAGACCCTAACTTTATCGGCCTACTGTTTGCGGCGCGAGGCGATTAAGTTTTGATTCCGATTAGTGAGCGTTCCAATGGAGTTTCATATAAATGATACTGAAAGGCTCAAGTTGATACGGTGACACTTCTCCGAGTGCATATGTGACCCCAAAAGCACATGTGATAGCGCAGCAATTATATTCCACGTATTGCCTTTTCTAATATTAATATGACTGCTATCCCACAGATTGGTCCCAACGTGTCCATTGGTGCGGGAGTGACGATAAAAGCAGGCGTGAGGATAAAGGAGTCTATCGTACTGAACAATGCTACGGTGCACGAACATGCACTCGTCATGTATTCTGTTGGTAAGTCTACTGAGTTTAATTAATCACCTAACAAACCCATTTTAACCTCTAACGCAAAAAGAGGGTTTTGATCCCTATAAACCCATCCCTAATCCCTAGTCACCTTATTGCGATGTTTTTTTGCTAATGTATTTTCTTAAACCATATGAAATTGCTAGAATGACTGCTACTAATGTAACAACGTCTATATTATACGTGCTCTCCTAGACTCCTAGGCCTACAATTTGGGCAAAGAGATGCCCGTTTAAAAATAAACAAGATAATAAATTCTACGTTATTTACTTGATTTATTATTACCATTTTCCGTATTCGTTTTGCTATATGTATAAGAATTTCACACTGAGCTAACTGTAAAACAAGTTGTTTTAAACAACTGAAAAACTGTATGTTAATCATTAGCTATTAGTCAGAATAGTCAGTCTGCTCGATATATTTTTTTACAAGCCCAACCATATATCTCATTATTAATTAATATCCAACTCGGCACAGTCGGCCAAGAAGCGTCAGTAGGCGAATGGTCCCGAGTAGAAGGGACCCCGTCAGACCCTGACCCTAACAAGCCCTTCGCGAAGATGGATAACACGCCACTGTTCAACAGCGATGGCAGGCTCAACCCTTCTATTACTATATTGGGTAAGTTGTATCAACAAGTACTTGCCTTTTTAATAATTACAATGTAATAATTAGTAAAGTTATTTAAGAAATATAACCGACTGCATCAAAACAGATGTAAACAAGTCGATCAATCGTTGTTATATAGAGCACTTATTAGCTAGTTGCTAAAATGTTAGAAGACGACAAAAAATATAAAATACCTACTTAACTCCCCATGCGATATTATGGTTTTTCGATTCTTTTTATTTATAATGTTTAAATTTATTCATAATGTGGCCCCCAAAATTGGCTCGATTTTTATTTGTATATGCTACTTCTAATCAGCTACACTATCTCCGGGTGACTTTATTTATTCGGATACGATAACCAGAGCCGGAGACCACGAATTTTTTTTTCCATAATAGCAGTCGTTATCATCTCCTTATGTATTAATTTTGACAACCAGGTGCGGGAGTCGTGGTGCCAGCCGAGACCATCCTTCTAAACTCCATAGTGTTGCCACACAAACATCTATCAAGGAGTTTCAAGCACGAAATCATATTATAGTTCCTGAACTGGCAACACCGCGCAAGCTTTAATACAGATACAAAATGTTTTGGCTTAGATAGACTTTTAATATAATAACGAAATATTGTGAAGCCTAAGATTTTATACATTTATAATTTTTAAATATGTAATTAGCGTTAGTTGTAAAATAAGAAATTGAATGAAAATATTTTTATTTAGTACCAATTGCTTACATAAAGCTACTCCAATTTGTAATCTCCCATTCAACATTGAAGCTTATACTTGAGAGATAAGGATGAAGATCCATTGTCGATATTTAACAAATTGTAGTAGCTTGATATGCTGCCCTCTTTACATCACACAGAGTTTATATGTATAACTAAATTGACACTTACGTTGAACCTACATTTATCAGAGCGGAACTAAAAAACAAATATTTAGAATTATCTACATCGAATCTTGTAATACCTCACACTCTTACCACGTTTAATCACCCTATTCGGCTGTTTTATTATATCCCTAGTCGACAGGTGTAAGGCCCAGAGTTGACCTAATTGGATTGGACCAGAAAAGTTATAAAAAACAATACCTAAAATTCCGTTCTTATTCAAATATCTTGTCTCTGGCCAGTGAGTAGTATACCTGAGCGGAGGAATTCTATTGGTTAGGGTATATCTACACGGTGCATGTAGCTGCAGCAAGTTAACATGCGCAAGTGACAAGAGCACGCGGGTGGGTATTTTGCTTTGGTACATGCGCGAGTCGCTGGACCCTCGCGTTTTTAAAATGCATGTACATGTAACCTGCGTATGTGCCTCGACATGCGCAAGCTACTTGCACCCTGTAGATGTACCCTTATTTATTCTGTGCAAATTAGTAATTCTCGTTCTTTATTATTTATTAGGTTTATGTATGTATATCTTACTGATAAAAAGTCCCTTAATTTATAACACGCGATACTTTTGGCGTTATCATTTCCTTTCATTAGTATGTATCAATATAATTGTACGTTTAACTTAACTAAATGTTTGATTCGAAGGTTGACAGTTTTACAGGGTTTTACACGAAAAAAGATGTATGTATCATTATGTTCCACTTACATCTGTTTTCTTTTATTCTTGTGCAAAATATTGTCTTGATTGAACGTGAAAATCACCGAGCTAGCTTGATTTGAAAAATCTTTCAGTTAAATACCCCATATGTTGAAGAAAGTTTAGGATGGGATACTTTTCCTTTATCCGGGTGTGCGGATTTGTTCACACGGGACACGGGTGTGAATGTTGGCGGAAGTTAGTTATCAATAAAATATTCCACAAAATTCTGAATTTTCGCTGACATTGAGCCCTGCATTCACTTTCGACCATTTTAATTTTATCTTTGAATTTGTACAAGTCCAGCCAGTTTTGTTTTAGCTATGTTTTATACGTAAAACCTTCGTTTCCGCTGTTTCCTTATTCCGGTCGCCTTTCTGGCTAAGTGTTACTTTTAATGTTATATTATGTAACTGTTTGGTACTATTGTCGCTAAAATGATTGATATAATAATATGTATATTTTGAGAATAACTAAAGTCATCTTTATTATAAAACTGGGTTTGCTTAAGCACATCTAGCTACTTTGGAGATTACTAAAAAACACTGTATTTTCATCAGAACTCAGAGCGTGTGCAAAATTTCATCCTAATCGAAGACCGGGAAGTGGGTCAAATTAAGATTCCATGATTTTCTTACATAGGTACATAGTTACAAGTGAAGCTAACATAAGCGTGTTTATGTTAATAAAGAAAATCTATTGAAATTTGACAGATTGTAGTTGCCTGAAGAATCTAATAATTTGGACTTTCTTCAATATCCCTTTAAGCCGCTATAATGATTGAAAACCAAAGCTTCCAATAGTGTTAAAACATTAGATATATAGTTATACATTATATACATACTTATATTGTGACGACAATATTTGGTAAGCTGCTATTCTCTGATATTTTTTTTGCCGATTTTGATTCAAATGTTCGACCAAATAAGGAGTAACAGAAGCACATTATTTTGTTAAACATATTTGTAATATTTATGTATTTAAGATATATGTAAATAAATGTAATGTATAGTTCTAAGTTTTGATGGTGCTTCGAATAAACTGATTGAGCACATTTATGATTTTTATTTAATTATATGGTTCAAATGATTTATATCGTCAAAAATCTAGGTGTAAATCTACAGAATTGTTGGAATAAGTAATAGGGCTTGGTAGTTTTATACGTTTATTTAATACTTTGCTATTAAAAGTATAAAAATATGGGCCTGTGCATCGATTTATACACATAATAAGTATACCTACATGTGTACCTAATTTCATAAGGTTGCTAAACTTAGGCACTAGGTACTTAGCATTAATTCACAATTCTGCAAACAGTTTTTCCTATTTTTATAGCTGAGAGCTAAAATGACGAAGTTCTAACAACTATGATAGTCACGCAACTAACGTGATCTATGACGTGTGATGACATCAGGAAATCGTGATATCTTTTGATCTAATTGTCACCTAATTTGATAGGTTTTGGCCATCACGCACTCACGCTTTTACCTTTGTTGCAAAGATTTATTCTTTACAATACGTGAAATTCGAGTGACTGTAATATTAAATGGTGGAGGAATTCGTGATGACGAGATGACGGTCCAGGTGAGTACGCTCCTTGTAAAACACTGGTACTCAGCTTGATCCGGTTAGACTGAAAGTCGATTCCAACATAGTTAGAAAGGACTCGGCAGATGATGGAGTCTCCAAAAAGTGTTGGAAATAAGCATTACATAGAGAATCTATTCTGAAACGTTTGTGATAACAATTGAGTTATCACACTTTCAGTCATTATTTTTCACAAAATTCTAGCCTTTAATTAATTTATATACCTACTATAGCTAATTGGTTTATGAGTAACACACAATATTTGCGCACTAACTTATAGTGCGGTTACGGATTAAACCGTGTCTCTCTATGGAATGTTCACGGTTAACTTATAATTTGCATTTTCAAGTGCAAACCGTGTATTAATTAATTTCTAAATGAAGGTGAACTTTTATGCCCAACTGTAAAATAGTTTGAATAAAAAATAAGCCCGTCAAAATAACTTATGGAATTCAAAAGTAAATTATGTCCTAAAATACTAAAATATATATAAATGAGTAGTTATCCAACCAGATTTTAGAAGACTGCTTTCACTAGGCACGTGATAAGGAAAATTTAGAAAAATAATAGTTCATAATTGAGTTATTATACTCCGACAATCATTGTCATTAAATATGATAAAATATTAGCTTTTGTGTTAATTAATGTTAAGTACAAAAAAATCTTTCTCAAACTATCTCTTAAATCTAGATGTCGCATAGAGCGATTGCTGTGCACCAGTTCTCGGGTTCGATTCCCGGGTAAGGTCGAAATCGCTTTGTTTGTTTCAGAAACTTTCACAAAGTAGCCCGGAGAATGGAAGTTGGTAATTGATACACCCGTGCCTTGAGAGCACGTTAATGTCAGTCCTGCGCCTGATCTCCGGTTTCCGTCCCATCTTGCCATCCCATAATATCCCATCATGTGAACAGCCACCGTGCTACCAATTGTCTTGGACATGATACCGAAGAAGGTAGGTACCTAAGTATCGAAAACTTTGATTAATTTTAGGGAAATTGTATGCAGTCGACTGTGCCATCACAAATAAGTCATCTTAATATCCTATAATGTGGTCATTGAACTGAAAGCGAAAATAAAAAAAATCCACAAGAAATAGGTAGGTAAATAAAATGTTTAAGTAAATAAAACATTATAAGACAATTCCCTGCCAAAATAATCTACGATAAACCGCTGAAAATACCTACAGTATCGAAACTAATTGAATAATTATTTCCGACACAGAATACTTACTTACTAAAATTAATTTACTGTGTAAAAGGTTCCCAACATAAGTAAATTAGCATCAGGCCGCGCCGCCCTGTGTGCGAAGTGTGCAGCACAGGCGCCAAGACAATCGGGGCGCCGCGCCGCCACTGCCACCTAAATTATTTTTGTTACCTATATGATTGTTTTGTAGTGGAGTATCGACAAGTAAGTACAATACGCGCAACATAGGCCTTGTAAACTACAAAACATCTATAACGCTTATTGAACAAGTCTCTCAATATTTAATGTTTATTATTATTCACGTTTATGGTTTCATTTTACGTTTAGGGTTTTAGTTTACATTCCTTACGAGCTCAACGTTAAAACGGCGGCAGTTCTTTGAACCAGAATAATACTACGAACCAGAATAATTCTATATAAATAATACTACGATCCGTTGCGTGCGATACGTCCGTTGCGTACGATACCGACAAGTGGACGCTTAGCTTTAACAAACAATTTTAAAAAATTCGCGCTCGCTACGCTCGCGGCTGTTCACTTGTCAGTGCCTACCGTTCATTCTAAAACCCAAAGTCCCAAAACTCAAAATTTTCGCGCTACGCTCGCGGCTGTTCGCTTGTCAGTATAGTTCTTTCTAACATGATTAGAGTACTTTCATGTCCCTAAAGTCAAAAATTTTCGCGCTCGCTGCGCTCGCGGCTGTTCGCTTGTCGGTACCGTTCCTTCTAACATGATTAGAGTACTTTTATGTCCCAAAACTCAAAAATTTTCGCGCTCGCTGCGCTCGCGACTGCACCTTGCACCGTTCTTTAATATACAAGTTTAGGTGCTTTAGTGACCCAAAGCTCCAAAATTTTGCGCGCTACGCTCTGCTTTATTTTCCACTTCTTTTATTTTTCAATCCTTTTTAGCCGAACCTAGAAGGTAGCGCCGATTGTAAGTCCTTTTATTAACAAGAAAATAACTCCTAGCTCACAACAGACTTTTCACGTAGAACAAAGGGCCTCGCATAGACCTGCCGCACGTAGCCTCGCAATGGCTAGGGCCGCCGCTGACTGGAGAACATTTATTTCAGTCAAATTTAACAATTAAAAATATTCATTTAAAAATTAAATTCGTTTTATTGATATTCGTTAAAAAAGAGGCGCTTCATAGGTTTCGCACACAGGCGCTGCCGGGGGTCGGCGCGGCCCTGATTAGCATCTTAATTTGTATAGACTAACATTAATATTATAAACATAACAAATAAAACTGGAAACCTAAATACTTGAGCAAGGTTGACGATACTCATAATTAGGTAGGTAGGTAAATGCGTCAAAACAAAAACCAGTCTAGAAAAAATCTGACTGACGACCCACTTATTATAATACCTACTTATACTTTATACCTACTTTATGTAGGGATTTCCAAACAAAAGACGTACAATAAATCGAAAAATAAAATATACAGAACTACAAATATAATGAAAATTAGGTATAACACTATCGTAGAAAAAACCTAAATCTGAAAAGCTTCCTTATCGCTGTCAACTGGGAGCGTTCCCATGAGGCTGGAAGCATTAAGTAGGGGAGATGTTCCCAAAACGGGTAAGCTAAGGGAAGATGTTAAATAAAATAACCAAGAACATTACATGCGACTTGTATTTGTACTCATAGGGTTGTTTATATAATAAACTTTGGAAAACATAAGATAGTCTTAGTAATCTTCTTCAAAATTCAGAAAAAAATCAAAAAAAATAAACCCCTTCGAAATACCCGCTTTGCCCTCGGGGGGGTCCTAAAACGGGTAGCGCCTTTGGGCAAAGCAGGTAATGAATGAATATATGTGATAAATGAATTAGAAAACTTATCTTAGCCTCCTGTTATCCAGGAAATCTTTATCGTTAATTAGTCTCCTTAATTATGTTAAACAGTTTTCTTATTTTGATCAGTCTAGATCACTTTTATACTTTATTAAATGTTACATTTGAAATTATAATCCTACCAGCAGATAATTTTGTAAAAAATCAGAGAAAACATATTTTAATTTCTTTTTCACGCTGTTCCTGTACTTCTTCAGCTCTCTGTGGCTTCCTTTGTCTTCGATTAGCTTTCTGTGGGATCAATTGAGGAAGTGGCCCCTTATTTCAAATCGGGTAGTCACCCGTTATGCCCCTACCCGTTTTGCCCAAAAGCACGTTTTAAATTTCAACTACCTTAACCTTAAAATAGTAAACGAGGTACACTAAGTATTCACAATTAATAAGCATATAACATGCAAAATGATAATACAAAACTGCGAAAACCGTATCTTGCACCATATTTGAGTAGTCAGCACTAGCATAATCCGATTTTTTTTAATAAACTCTGCAAAAAACTTTTTTTACATCTAATCTCGAAAACGCTCGTTCTAGGCGCGCGAGCCAACTGACCCTGATCGGCGGGGTGGTAGTGCACCGCTCTACACTCACAGGTTCACACTAAGACCTATAATATACGAATGGCAAAGCCTACCCGTTTTAGGAAGGGTACCCGTTTTAGGAACATCTCCTACCTCGGACGGCCATGCTAATCCTTTGTCTACATTTTTCCCAAGGTAATAGCCAGTCTTTTGGTCACAAGAAGCGTCAAACAACCGCCAAATATAAAAATACTATTACCACTAACAAGATACTTACCCACCTTCCTAAAATAAAAATAAAAAATCGTAACCCGCCAAAACGGTGACGCCATTTTCTTTCAATCAACACAATGAATACAACCCAACCAAAGTCATTTATTTACGTTAAAATTATCGAAGTTACGATTTAAAAGTTTGTAAATAATTGTATCATATTCTAGTTTGAAGTGTCGTGTAAATAAAACATTGATTGTTGTGAATCCGATCGCTGCTGGCAGTTCGTGCAAAGCCTTCGTCGTGCTAGGCTGTATGCGTTCCAGACCTGTGTCAAACAGTGTGTTTTTTAAAATGAATTTCTTAATAACGAGAATAACATGGATGAATGGGACGAGGATAAATCAATATTTTTTCGCTACAATTAGTGAGTAGTTTTTTTTTATTTTATTTTTTATTTTTAGGGTATTTTTTTCTATTAGTAAAGAAATAAAAATTAACTGTGTTGTGAATCATAGCAGGTACAATAATTAAAATTGTTGAAAAATAAAATAAAAAATAAAAGGATAGTATCGCGAAGCTAAAATAAATAAAATCTAAAGTTTTTGGAAGTCTTACCTATCGAAATTAAAATTTTCAAATGCACTCAAGTCCAAAAATATTCAAAAAAATTCAAAAAAATACGCTAACATTGACGTCAGCATGTTTTTAAACGTGATCTATTAAAAACCCGAGCATGCAGAAATAAATGCAATTGACATTTTAAACAATTTAAAATTCGACACTAAGTTCGTTGTAAGAATACTAATAAGTTTTTATCTTTGAAATACTTATCTAATACTTACTTAAATTTTAAAATACCTGAACTCGTATTCATATGATTACCTGCAGGTCGAAAAACACTCGAAAAACAACTTATTTTAAGAGGGTATTTAAGGTATTCTCCTACTTATAAGATATCTTTATTTAAATTACTTAATTTACCTACTTGTGGGCAAAAGTATTTTCACTAAAATAGAAGTTTTTTATCCTTTATGATTGAAGTCCATTTCCATTGACAACATAAAAGTTTTCTTAAAACAACTGTTAACTTTGATACTTGAAAGTAAAA